>NW_026623630.1:339173-362293 GCF_030028575.1 Malurus melanocephalus
GGGGGGATTGACATCATCACCTGAAGGTGGAATTGGAGAATTCAGACCCAAAATGTTCACAAGACAGAACTTATAAAAGGTGAAGATCTCGTGACTCGGGGTCCATTTTGGGTGCAGCCTCAGGAGGAGGCTTTGTCTGTCCTCAATGTACCAGCAGGCCTGGATTAAATTTGTCTGCTTTTATGCCCTAAACTTTGTCTGGCCCCTGCTTCAGCTGAACCTTGTTTTAGGCACCATCACTGCCCCTTCATTTCTTCTCTTCCATCCCCATTACCTGTTTCGGGGTAGGTGAAATGGTGTTTTATATCACTGCTTCCAAAACTGCTCTGCTTGCTCATTCCTGTTCAGGCAGTACCTGACTTAGGGGAGAGCATGGATCCCTTAAGGAATTTATTTTAAAAATTCACTTATTTATGGTGAGCAGCTGTTTGGAAATGGTTACCTGCCCCTGGCAATGTAGGGGATGGTGCTGAATGGTGACAACATTGTCCTCACCTCCTGAACATAATAACTCCTGATCCTTCCCATTTCAGCACATGGAGGTGCTGAATTTCTCTGAAATTCCCTTCGTTTTCTTGCCCTCATCAATTTTATCTGTACAGAGCATTTTCTCTGTGATTTTGCTCCAGGAAAAGACAAGAAGCACAAGCAGTTAAGAACAGCTCCAGCCCAGAAYTGATCATCAAAGCTGTCCTGGATTTTAGGAAAATAACTGAGCCATGGCATGTGCAGGTGGGATTTAATCTGAATTAAAGCAGCAGAAACACACGGGGTGAATGAGTCCAGGAGAGATTGGGCAGTGCTGCTGGCAGGGCAGGGGGGCTCCCTAAGCTGCTGTGAGTGATTTCTGCCCTCCAGGTGCTTGTCAGGAAACGCTGTCAGCCTTTGCACTGTGCAGTGACAGGATTTGTCTTAATTCCCCCAAATAATCCGCCTGYGTGTGGGCACGCGTGCGTGTTTCGGGGTGAGACGCGGGGAATTGTATTTCAGCTCACAAATGAGAGTTTTGTTCGTCGTCAGGGCTTTTTGGATGAAGATGGCAACAAAAATGGTGCTGCCTGAGCCAGATTAAACCTCTAGACAGGAGGTAATTTGGAGCTGGGCTGTGGCCACACGCCAGCCAAGTTTGGGTTTAATGAACCCGCTGGCATCTCTGGCTGTCCTGTGGGACCAACAGCTCCTCACTCTCTCTGCTGCTGAGACAAAATTCTCCAAGTGTGGGGCTGATTTTATTCATGGGGGGATCATTTATTCCTGCATTTATTCATTTATTGAGAGCATTTGCTGGTTTACGTCTCTGTTTCTTTTTCCTTCTCCTTTCCTCCCCATCCTAATGCCTCGCCCTTGTTCCTGTGCTGATGGAGGTGAGCTCTGCTGCTGATTAAACAGGGATCCATGCAAATTCCCTCATCATCACCCTGTCCATTTTCACACGTGAATAATTCATGTTTTGATTTACCATCAGCTCCTGCAGTTCAGAATTTTCCAGAGGTGGGAGCACTTGTTGCAGCTGTGATTTTGAAGGGATTCGCACAACATTTAATCCTGCAAATGGCAGAAGTGCTGAGGGATTTGGAGTTTGGGTGTGTCCCCAAAGAAATCTGCATGTTTGTAGGGACCAAAGCCTTYGTGTAAATGCAGTTATCCTTCAGTAGAACTGACTTTGGGCAGCTGAATCTGCCTGAACTGGAGTTGGGATGAGCCATACCCAGTGCTAGGAAGGGGTTTTGTGTTTCAGACAGCCCTTCCATGAAAATAATGAGTTAATWCCATCACCAGGATTTCATGCCTTTGTGCCCACAATTTAATCTACAATTTATGGCATGATCCAAACCCTGCAGCTGCTGGAGGGAGGAAACTTTTGTTSCCACCTCAGGAATTGCTCAGCATTTCCCTTTGGTAACTCAGCAGGGTGAAAACCACTGGGGAAGATTTCTTTACATAGAGCTGGAGGAAAAATCTGTCACTCTCGATTCCCCCCTGAAGCAAGGGAAGCAGGAGCCCACATCTGCATGGCTACAGGGTTTTTTTGAGTTTTTGTAAAGCCCTTCCAGCAGAGGAGTGTCCTGGAGGGTCTTCAGTGAAAATATTCAGGAGCTTTATAACAAAATTCCTTTCAGGAATGGGCAATGAGGAGCTCGATCCCCCTCCTCTGACTCTGAGCTTTGAGATGTAACATCCTTGCTTTTCAGTGGAATTACAATTGTGTGTTTTGGCAGGAGATCCATGGAGTGACAATCCAAACAAGAACAATATTCCTAGTCCGGAAATATCTTGGCAGTAATAAAAAAAAAAAAAAATCTCTGAAGAGAAAAGTAAAAAATGATGATGCCCTTAAATTAAGAAACCACACATTTTTTGACAAATCTCTTCACCTAAGCCATGMAAGGTAGGTCTTTCTGGAGAGATATCCAGAATGTCTTGACAGGAAACAGATTTTACTTAGGAAATGTGGGTTGTCTTTGGAAAACAATCTTTAACTGTCTGAGACATGGTCACCCATTAAAATGATCAAGCTGGCACTGGAATTTCAGTAATTTTCATAAAATCTTAAAATTAGAGAATGGTTTGGATTGGAAGAGGTTTTAAAGCTTATCCCATCCCACCCCAGCCATGGCAGGGACATTTTCTACTGTCCCAGGCTGCTCCCAGCCCCAATGTCCAGCCTGGCCTTGGGCACTGCCAGGGATTCAGGGGCAGCCACAGCCCCTGGAAAAATTCCTTCCTAATACCCCATCTAAATTTACCTCTAAACAATTCTGCTTTTCCTTTCCCCTTGGGGATGTTGAATGGGGTCCTGTTCTGAGCCAGAGCTCCATGTAATAATTTTGGACACGAGGAGCTGGGTCTCTCCTGGAGAAGATGCTGGGCCTTCCTCAGAAAGGGAGCACACTCAAAATGTTTCCTACACTTCCTTTACCCCCTGTGAAAAGTCACCATTTTCTTCAAAGCTGCTGAGAAATTTATGATCAAACATCTGCTGATGTGGGATGAGACCAGGCAGAGTGGGAGCAGTGGGAAATCCCAGCACTGCACACACTCACATTGTACCAGTGCAATAATTTTGATTTCTTTAACATGAGATTGAAATGAAAATACTCCTAGASAAGGAAAATCAAATGCCCRAGCATTTGGCATYCCAACATTTTTTACTGATCGCTTCRGGYRARYKATATTTTTTCTTGACAATTTAYGCTGCTCAACCCAAASCAGGAGATGTAATTTGTCTGTAGATTCATGGGCAGAATGAAATGTTGGCTTCCAACTGGATCTCAGGGCTCCACAGAGGGACACTCGCTGTGGTCTGGTGCAAYGTTGGTCTTTTATCATCACATCTGACCCCTAAAACTCTTCATTGTAAGAAGCATTTCTTAAATTTCCTTTTCAGCGTTATTTATTGTTGTTTCTAATGCTATTATTTGGTGCATCACATTATTCCTTAGACAGCCAGCAGGCCTGAACATGGAAATGTTAACATGCAAATTGCAGATATCTGGCACGCAATATGAATGTTTGAAACCAAACCCTGCTACTTGTGAATAATCATTACTCTTAGCTCTAAAATCCCCAACTGTTTAAAAGACAAAGTTCATTAAGTTAATTACAATTTCTTGATGGCAAATCATCTTGTTGGCAGAGTCACTCTCTATGGGAAAGCAAAAAAAAAAAGCTGCAATGTAATCAGATGCTGCTGCAGAAAGTGGTTTAAAAAGGCAAAATGATTGAAATTAGTGATTTKTTAAACTCAGGGCAAAGGCAGCGTGTGCCAATCCCAGGTTCTCTGAGTCTTTCCTTTTGTCAAACAATTGATTTTTGTGTATTGTTTTTAAGTCGGCCACKACAATGGGTAATTCATCATCACTAGGGAGATAGAAACTCAAGCAGTCTCCAAAAATAATTGAATTTTTCAGAAATCCTCTAAGGGGGTGAAAAATCCATAACAGCCATTAAATTCTGCTCTTTGTAGAAGGAATATGAAATATTACAATTATGTTCAAGAAGGAAAAAAAAAAAATAAAACCTCTTTAATTCCGGTTGCTGAATCTGGCAAGAATAATTCAGTGTTTTGTTATGCTGCTCTGCAGTTTCAATGGARTTTGAATGAAAAAATGTGATAACACATATCAAAAGATGTCATTTAGAACRGGAGAGGGAAAACTGCTTAGGAATTCCAGCCTGGCAAATGCAGGAGATTCAGATTCCAGTCCTGATCTGGAGCTCTGCTGGGATCTGCACCCAAACTGGTGCTGCAGAATTCAGGAAGTGTTTGGTGCCTGCCCTATTATGGCATTTCTGTGGGATTTTTGTTTTTGGAACATCTCCAGGTCTCCCTTTGACTCTGCCTGCCCAGCTGTGATTYCCAGGATTCCCTGCACAATTCCAGGCTGTGGGAAGGAGAAATACCCACCTTGGAAAATCCATCTGCTCCTGGCACCAGGAACGGCACCGAGGGCACAAACAGGATCCAGGTTTGGGCCCTTTATCAAGAAGATGCTTCAAAGATAGAGGAAATGTTATCAAGAAAGCTTCCAAAACAAATGAGAGAATTAGGACAGCTTCTCCAAGGTGTTTTGTCCCTTTTCTGTTATCTGTTGGGTTTGAGTTACCCATCACACTCGAAAAYGGATCAGAATTCTGAATAATTCTGAATAATTCCAGTGTTTCTCAGTAAAACTCAAGGTCTAGTGGTCATACATTGAATATTTGCTGTCCAGGAGAGATATCACAAACATCTGTRTTTATAAAGAGCACCCAAAGATCAGGAAAAAGATCTGATTTTTGGAAAATGGTTTATACTGGCATGGGTTAAACGGGAAAGGAAGCAGACACTGAGGAGTAAATAGATGCTGTGATAATTTATTACAAGCTGTTTTTTCCATATACATAATAGCATGCTGTAAAGCAATASATCATGTGAGATGAAGCCATAGCAYGACAAGATGGATCATTTAAGATATTAAATGAAGCTTTTCTGTGGACTGTTGTTATCCAAAGTCTATTAAAAAAGTAAAACACAGGGTATTTTTTCCCATTGCTCTCGCATGCTTAGACCTGGTTTAGTAAATCCCCTGCATCATTAGCTCCTGCCTGAGTTCACCTTTCAGAAGAGTTCACAGTTCTGAAACCAGTTTTTTTTTTTTGTGGAAATTGTCATTTTATGGGTGTGTATCAGTGACAAAATCATTTGGGAACAAAGGAAGGAGTGACCATGCTGTGTTGGAGGATCCACACCCAAATGCAGCAGGAAAACAGTGGTGTTTGAGTTTGGGTACAAAGATCCGATTTTGTGTTGGCCCTTGAGCTGCTTCCCCTGCTGCTGTGGGGTTTGCTTTAGAGATCCCAAACTCTCTTTGGGGCAGGGTGGGGCACAATGCAGGAGCTCTGCTGTGGGGTCTGTCCACATGGAGGATGAGCMGCTCCTTTTGAAATCCTCTGATGAAGCTTCAGGATTATTTCTTGGTGTGAACACATCTTTGAAGCAACAAATCCCAGAATGGTTTGGGTTGGAAGGGACCTTAAAGATCACCCCATGGGCAGGGACACCTTCCACTGTCCCAGGTTGCTCCAAGCCCCGTCCAGCCTGGCCTGCAACACTTCCAGGGATGCAGACAGAACACGCCAGAATATTTATTTTAATATAAAACCATATATTTCTACGTAACCAAGAGAATATTCACTGAGTCTGACATCATCTGTCAGATTTGATCTGAACCTGTCCCTAACRCTGGCTCCAGTCCTGGTTTGAGGGGCTGTCACACAGGAAGGGTCACCGAGGTGCCATCCTCRCCACCCCCTCGGAGAAAGGAGCAGTGTCTGCCAGCAATACCCTTGGCTTTATGAAGTGGAAACATTTTTATTCACAAAGGGATCATAAATTTGAGGCAGGGCTGATGGGGAGCTGGGTTATAACCCGAGGGGAGAAAGCACTGCTCACTTCCAGCCACCAACACCCAGCTGAGCTTGGCTCTGAGAGAGAATCTTTCCTCTTAATTAAGTCTAGGAGCTCTTCTTTTTGGCTTTTCCCATTTTTTTCCAGGATTTTCTTGCACTTTATTTTCCTGCTTGCAGCATTCTGTGTTTCTGAGGTGCGTTCTGAGAGSCGGGATTGTCTCCCACTGAAGAATTAACTAGTAGCCAGTGTTGAAARAAGGATATAGGATTTCATGGACCAGTGGGCTAATACGATGTGAAATCCTATTTTCCTATCATCCAAATGTCTACAGAATTCCAAGTTAATGTACTTTATGTTATATGGTTGCCACCTGTTTATATTATCAGTAGTTTGAATATTTAAGCATGACACACTCCATTTCCAACCAATTTGTCCTTGTTTCCAGAATGGCTTCTCCCAGTGTCTCCACATTTAAATTTTTGTCTCTTTTTTTCCCCCCAAAAAACAAATATTATGGCCTAGCACGATTACATTAAAATTTTCATTGGAAAATTATATAGTTCACAGCACAGATTTAATTGCTCACACTCTTACCTGGTGTAAATCAACACGGCAGCATTAATTCTAACAAGAATTCTCACCAGCTGAGGACCTGCTCCCGTGGATTTTTATGTCCTCAAAGCCGGGGAAGAGCAAACCTTCAAACAACATCTTTGAAGACGGCTCCCTTTGAGCTTAAAAATCGCATTTTTTTGCCATCACAGGGGCGTTTTGGGGGACATCACAAACCTCACGCAGGAGGTTTGGGCGCACATATTTAAATGTGAGATGATGCTGCGAACGGGGCCGCGGATCATCCGCGCATCTGCACCGATAAACCGCGCTTAACGSAGAACAATAAACCCCCAACAAAGGGGGGCAAATCGCGCATCTGCCGGAGGAAAAGATGTGCCGAATACTGATTAGCGAAGAGATCTGGGAGTTGTTGGGGAAAAAAAAAAAAAAAAAAATCTCTAAAGCATTCGGCTTAATGTGCGACTGCGAAAAAAAAAAAGGGCGAGAGGAGCGAGGGCTTGTAGCGCTGGGGGAAGGCAAATAAATCAAAGCGACCGCCTTTGTTTCCGTCGGGCATTGTTTTGGCATCGCCCAAAGAGCTGAACTTTATTTGCTATTGGCCACTYCGGCTTCAGAAGAATGCGTTTCTTGCTGGAGGGGATTTGCTGTGCCCTGAAGTAAATTACCATCTTCTGCATTTTTAGATAACGGCAGAGGAAGGAACAGAACAAAAATCAGCTCATTAAGAAGTGAAGCGACCGCTGTGATTGGGGCAATTGTTGTCGGAGAAGAGCGGCCAACAACTTGACCCGAGGTTCAGTTTCAGGGAAAAGAGAGGATGTGGAAATATTGCCTAAAACGTGGTTTATTCAGATGGAGAAATAAGCGTTTTGTTGAAAATCTCATTTWGTGCAACTCTAAAATGATGTGAGTTATCACTACAAAGACAGCAAAAGATCGAGGAAAATGCTGGGGAATGAAAAGCCCAGAATAATGAGCTCTTATCTGCTTACCAGCATTTGGATTGTGTCATATTTTCATTTTACAAGATTCCCAGACCAAAGGAGGGACGATTCTTAACACAAAACTTCCAGCAGAACCTGCTGCAGCTCCTGGGGCCGCTCTCTCGGCGTTGCCATTGCTCCTTGCATGGAGAAGTTGTTGATTCAGTTGTTGATCAATAATCCCTGCTGGTTGAGAACCTGGAGAGCAAAATTCCAGCAAAATTCCCCCCTCGAAAAAGGGGGAGTAAAAGGGTTTGGGTAAGGGGAAAGTAAAAGGCTTCCCACTCAATTTAAAGCTTAGGATGATGAAATTGTGGGGGAAGGGGGTTTACTACACTCAATTGAGATCCATGAAACAAAATCACTCATGTTTCCCCTTCGATTTAAAACAGTAAATGAGGATTCCCTGTTAACTGATGCTCTTAACACCATGGAAAAGGCAGRATTTCCTTCAGTCAATACCCTTCAAATCACAGGTGAAGGGGCATCACCCCCAGTTTAAACACAGAATAAAGGAAGAGTAGTTTCTTCCCTGAATTCTCAATTGAAACACCTTTTGTCCCCCCCTTTTTTTTTTTTTCTGAGGGGGGTGGCAGGATGAAATCCAAAGGGGAAAGGAGAAAGACGGCCCTGACAAATCCCCACCTTAACTGTTCTGGGATTCTCTGCTGTCTTCCATGTGTCCTGCAGTCAGAAAATATACCAGTTTAAAATTTCTTTTCTGTACCTTCAGTCAAACATCCTGTTTGCCTTCACCCTGGTGAAAGGCACTGAAGTTTCTTTCTAAGGCTTTGTTCCACCAAGTGAGGCCTGATGAAGTGAACATTTCAAGACTGGGAGTAGCCCAAAGGATGCCCACTGCAGTGTCACCCTTGCCTGGACAGTCCTGACACGGGTTTCTCTCTTCAGGCCTTTGATCCTGCAGCTTCAGGAAATGAAYGAAATGAGATTTAAGGAAATGAAACGGAATTGGAGAAACACAAGGAATCTCCTACTGAAATGTGCAGCAGGTAAAACGGTCTCGGGGGTGTAATCAGAGGCAAAACCTCTGGCATTCAGCACCTGCCTAAGGTGGTCACAGGAACTGACAGCAGCAAGCATTCCCAGGATGGAAATTGCTGGAATTCACACTGGCTGGCATTCCCAGGATGGAAATTGCTGGAATTCACATGACCAGGTGCTCCCAGGATGGACATTTCTGGAATTCACACCATCAGGTATTCCCAGGATGAATATTGCTGGAATTCTCATGATCAAGTGTTCCCAGTATGGAAATTGCTGGAATTCACAGCAGCAAGCATTCCTAGGATGGAAATTGCTGGAATTCACATTGGCTGGCATTCCCAGGAAGGACATTGCTGGAATTCACACCATCAGATGTTCCCAGGATGGAAATTTCTGGCATTCCCAAGATGGATATTGCCATCTCAGGAACACCTCTGTGATACGGAATTTCGTCTATCTGTGCTTATTTAATGCATCTCTGAAATAACATCCACATCTTTATTCATCTTTGAAGCYGCACAGAGGGATTCCCTGGCTACCTGCCCTCCTGGCACAGCCAGGATTCAGGAGCTCAGCAGCCCTGGACAGTCTGTTTCCATAACAACAGAGAGGAAAAAAACAGAGAAGGACTCGGTAGCATCGTGCAAGGCTGGTTGGAGTGGCCTCCAGAGGGGCTTTGGGTCTCCTGAACCCCCCAGGATGGGAGGAGACCCCAGGGAATTCCCTCCTCCTCCCACCTCCCTGCAGGGAAACTGAGGCTGGGTGCTGGTGGGAGCTGGAATGAGCAGCTCCTCTCACACCAGGGGCCAGGAAATCCTCATCCATCAATTTTCCTTGTTCTGTGCATCCTCTTCCATTGATGGACCCAATCCCCCTGGGCAGACCCTGCAGGCACACCCTGTTCCCCGGGGACCCTGATTTGTGTTTGAGGAGCACCCAGGAGGTGTCTGGGGGTGGCCCAGTTTTAATTATGGCCCTTGATTGGACAGTTTTAATTATGGCACAGACACGGTTAAGGGGATAAAAGGATTTTACCTTGGTATTTAATGGGATCCCAGGTGCACRACTTGATGGAAATKTACCCTACATATAGTASGTATRTAACTTTTATAGATATAATAAATTAGTATATCTGTTCAGAATTTTTTCAATAAGAAACTGAACAAATGCAGTAATATCCCCCTATTCTAAAGAAKTTTCCYCAGGATGAGCCCAGTTTACACAATGTGTTCCAGAGAGAAGGTTTTAACTTTCAGGTTCAAGGGAGCACAGGACACTCTGACCCCTCACTGAGGRTGTTTGCTCTCCCWGCCCAGCAGGACSCCTAAATTAATCTGGAAAATCAGGCTACAAGAATTACAAACAGGCTAAGGGTACAGGGATACACAAAGGATGCAGAAAATGTTTCAAAGGGTACATAAAATAGATATAAAGGGTACATAAAACAAAAGGCAAAAATCATCAGGCATCAGTGCTCTGATCCACCTCCCTGACCTTTGAACCCTTCACCAGTGCCATGGGCAGCACAGAATCACAGAACAGAATCCCAGGATGATGGGAATAAAAAAAAAACCCCTTTATTGTATAAAATACACATTGTATTGCCAGCATTTCCCATTCCATTGCCATTGTTTCTGTATTTTTTGTTTCTGTATTTTTGGATCTTGTCTCAAAAGTGAGCACGCAGCCCCCAGAACACTGAATTTGTGGTCATTACTGCAACAGAAATAGTAATAAATTATTCTGCAGGCAAAACAATTCCTGTGCAAATTGGAGAGCAAAAAGCTGTCTCTCTAGCAGCTTTAATTTAAGGCAGTTTGGTGTTTTTCTCCTGGCTCAGAACGACTCACTCCCTTTAATGAGCAGGGGTCTCACTCCGATCAATTTGTCCCAGTTTYGCAGGGATATCACTCCTGATTTATCCCAGCACTCAAAATGTGCTCCTCTCTGTCTCAGCCATCTTTTTTAATTAATTCCATCTTGTCTTTGCCCTCTCTGGCATCCATAAYTCCAGAGGCCCCAGTGAGAGCGCTCAGGACAGGTGAACAGGCAGCTGTCGATTCAATCCCTGTTATTCCCTGTTATTCCCAGTCATTCCCAGCCCAGGGGAGCTCCCAGGGTGGGATCAATCCTTTTATCCCCTCCCTCGGTCACACCCAAGCCAATAACACCGACACCCTAAAGCTTCCTTATCCTCAACACACTTTAAGCCATATTTTGCTTTCCTTTGCCTTTTGTGTGCTGAACTTGCAATTTCCCCATCAGCATTTCCCACTGACKCTGCAGCCGCCCCACAGAGCCAACGGAATTCTCTGGCCTCCCACTTTTTCCCCTAATTCCCTCATTTTCTTGGGTGGACAAAGTAGATTTTCTGGGAAACACATCAGCAAAGTTTCCCTGGTTATGAAAGTTAACGAATGCTTAGGACAAAGATTAATTATTTATCTCAAAGGATAAAAACTTGCCATAAAACTGTAGTGAAAACATTKTATTTCACCTAAACTGGTGTCATGATCAGTTCCTAATGAGCCAATAACCACATATTTTAAATAAACAATGTATTTCCAACCTGAGACTATTCAATTTTTAGCTACATTGTTCAATTAATATGCTAATAACTCCAGGGGTTATCATCTGGTGCACTTGGCTTTATTGCAGCAATATTTAAACCCATCCTTGGCTGAGTGGGCTGTGACCACATCGAGGTCTGGTTTAAAAGGGGCTTTGTCAGTCCTCAAAACTCTCACTGGAGATCCACAGGTGCAAATCTGCTGCAGCTTGTTCAGGGTTTCAAGTTCAAAAAGCATATTTTAATGAGAAATCATGAGTCAAAGCACAGAGGTGTAAGTATTTCTCACTGGTTTTTTTTTTGTTTTTTTTATTTTTTTATTTTTCCCAGTTTATGAACTGACACATTCACATCTTCAGCCATTGCTTTGAATATTTCAGGGTTTCTTTTTTTTTCTTTTTTTTCTTTTTTTTTTAATTTTGAAGATATGATTTTAAAAATAATTTTATTCTCTTTCAGCTGCTCATGACAAACACAACTCCCTGCCCTGTTTTATGTCTCAGTGTAGAACATTAAAAGTGCTGGAGTGTTCCAAGTAAGTCAATACCACCTTCTCTTTAAATACACAGCCTGTTTGGAAAATTGAGTGTATTTCTAACTGATCAGTGGTTTTTAACAACCATTATTATTTAATATTGGTCATTAGCTGCTAATATTTAATTACAATTCAAATAATTTTAAACAATAGATCATTCTCCTGTGCATTTCTTGTGCCATCAATGTGTCCAGGTGACACCTTGGCTAAGGTGACCCATGAGGGTGGCACAGTGACCTTGCTGGGCACATTCACATTCCAGCCTGGCACCAGAAAAAGCTGAAACAGCCCCAAATTTTGCCAACTCATTGGGCTTTGGGCTCCYGTTTCTGAGAGCTCGGAGCTGTGCCAGAAAGCAGCGGTGACAGCAGAAATTAAATTCCGCCGCGTCGCTCGGCCCATCTGGAAACAGCAATTCAGGCTGTTTCCCATTGACCTCACAAGATTAATTGGCAGTTGATAGCCTTTATATTCTAATTTTCCACCTAAGGGCCCTGGTGGGTTTCAGCTGCTGGGCCTACACAAAGGCATCTTCGTGTGGAATTAAAACTTGTACGAGTGAAACAATCCCGATCTGATTATTTTGAAGTCTTATTTTGCCCTTTCATCCTTGATTATTCCAACTTTGGAGGGACAGGTTAGGATTATAAGGATTTCCTTTTTCAGTGGTTTGTGTCAGGGGGGTTTAGGTTTTGCTTTTGCTGCAGCTGCATTATTTAACATCCTCCTCTTTATTTTCAGGCAGTTCAATCTCTTGGCAATAAGGGTGGAGAACAAATTGATTTTCAAGAAATATATAAGATTAYATGACTGACCATCACAAGAAGGGAAAATACAGTCCCTCAGTTCCTTACMAATTAGGAGATAATTAACAAGTGACTATTTAGATTGGAATGAGATGTAGTTAGGTAGAAAAGTCAGAAAGAAGTAAAATTTGAAAGAGTTTTTTTGGGTTTTTTAATAGTTTGAAAGAAAATGGTAACTTCGCCCTTCCTGCTCCCCTTAGCAAGAAAATGTGGAAGGCTTTTAATATATTTTGGATGGCACAGGGAAGAAAACTCATTCTAGGCAAGGCAAGAGAAATATAACCAGTTTGAGTTTCAGAGCTTTCCAGAGGATTGAATATCTCTGTCTGGAGACAATTCCTTTCAGAAAAGTTCCTTGGGTACACTGGTGATTACTGTCATCCTGGGAAAATGATGCCTGCCTTGCATTCCTGCCCAGAGGTTGGATGTTGGCATGGGGATTTCTTTCTCTGCTGGTTCTTTAGGGGATGTGTGTGACTCTAAGGGTGGAATATCTGTGAGGCTGATCCCTGGAAGGGCATGGAAAACTTTGCAGAGAAATTCACAGCCGAGTGTAGCTGTATTGGACCCGATATTTTTTAATCATTACCTATTTTTGTTACAGGTGCATTTTCGCTCCCAAAGGAGGCAGGACACTTTGAAAATGTCCTTTTTATGGTGCATTTTGCTGCTTTTGCTCGTTCTAGAGAGTCACTGCCAGAGAAACCCAGCAGGAAGGGTGGGTGGCAGCAGGAGTGAGGCAGCAATTCCACCAAAGCTGCAATCTGGGAGCTGGGAGATGACAGAAAAAGGATCCAGGATGGATTTCCAGCTGATGGAAAGAGTCRGGGCCATATTAACTCTGAGGAGGGGGAATTGAGCTCAGCTTGGAGTTTGTGGCAGTTCCAAACCATTAAATGAGCAGGAGGTTGARCACAGGTGGATTTCTCAGGGGTTTTCCCTGGTTTTGCCTCCCCTCCCTGCTGGAATTACCCAAACAAGGGTGCATTTGTAGGATGACACAAATCTACTTTCACTGCTGMTTTYTRAGGGAGCACATCACCTCCTGGAKGAACTTTCTGCAGCCCTCAAGCAGSACAGAGCTGGTGGAAGAGGATTTTTCCTGCCCCATCCCAGAGCTGGGCTGTGCAGCAGGACTGAGGAGGACAGAGGAGGATAAGAAGTGGATTTTGCTGCAGCTGCAGCCCCTTTCAGGGTTAGACAAGTCTCAAAACCCATTTCCTTTTGCTGACAGGACTTGGATTAATGGGTTCCTTTTGAGGTTCCTTTGTGCATCCTTGGCTCATTCCAGGCTCCTCTTGGCCTGGATCTTGTGCTGAGTTGGGTTTTTTCCACTGCTGGGCACCAACCTTTGGGATCAACTAACAGCAATTCCTTATATTCTACATCCCTTTTTCAATCTATTTTCTTGAGCTGAAAAGTATTTTTAAGAAAAATATTCAGTCCTGTTGTCATAGTGGCTCATCATTAATAATTTACTCCAACTAAAAAAAATCTTGCAAAAGTGTTAAATTCTCTGCTCAGGAAATAAAAGTCACAAAAAACAAAAGCAATGGAGACTTTTTGTACCGGTTTCATATCCTCTGCTCATTCAGTTGTGGATTTTGTAGGCCTCAGACAGATCAGGTTAAACCTATGGCTCTTAAATCCCTCTCAGATTTCTGTCCCACACAGGGAGAAGGTTGTCTGTAGGGATCCCAATCCCATGGCTTGTGTTCCTTGTCCTTGCCCTTGGAAGTATTTCTCTTTTCTATTTAAATATGGAAAAAATAAATTTGCTACACTGCCTGCACAGTCTATTGAATCTATTGCTGTAAATTATCATACTTTACAATATGATAATTTGGGTAATCCCCAGCACTTTAAGTCCTTTCATTCTTGTAGAAAAATAATTTTTGACTCATGCTCATCACCTTGCCTCAGTGCTGACATGTCCAGTATTTATTGAGTGATTCTTAATTTTAATAAAACTTCATGAGTTTCCATAATATGATTTTTTATATATAGATACATGCATAAAAGGTTGAAGAGTGTGCCTTTTTTACAATATTTTCCCAATTATTGCATTTGATATTCCCATTATTAATTTTTTTCTCATTGAATGTCTTCTCTGAAGGACACTGAAGAGGGRTAAATCATTCATGTGCTCTGCTACSTGAGAACTGCCAATATTTTCAAAAGAAGCCTCACATTGTTGGTCAAGCTATCCCTTCCCTGCTTGCATATTAATTTTATATAACCTGACTATGCAAAAAAAAAAAATTGCTTTAATATCGAATTATTTCTATGCTGTTGTTTCCTGAGCCCTCTAGACTTCCCGTAACTTTGTCTGTCTGGTGGAATTTAAAAGCAGCCCGAGATGTAATTGGAAAATGTGTATCATAGCTGTGTGTGGTGTTTAGAAGCAAATTGTCTGGGCTGAAATTGCTGATGCAGGTGACCCATGGAACACCCCAGGAGCCACCAGGCAGATTAAAGCAGTGACAGAGCACAGGGAGCTCAGCAAAACCCCAGCTATTGATCTGGGGGTGTAATGTGGGGTTTAATGTAGGTTATTGTCACAAAATCAACTCCATGGATGTAAAAAATGCGAGAATACAAATGGCAGCATTATCCAAGGCCACTGTTGGTGCCTGTTTTGGGAGATTGGGAAGATTTCTTCTCTCATGAAACCCAAACGAAGCCAAATCATCCCATTCAGTGCCTGAACAATTTGGGAGTGGATCCCTGATAATTCTGATTTAGCTCAGAACTGCTCAGTTCAAGGGCAGCTRCAATAATTCTGTAGATGTTTGTTGTTATTGCAATCTAGATGGGTTTGGTTTTCAGCTGACCAATGCACACAAACCATTTCTTTGTGTTTATTTATTTTATTGTGTATGGTTTTTGCAGGAGAAATTTTGTGGAATTTATGTCAGTTGGTCTTGACAGGAAGGAAAAAAAATAGCACAAAGTGTTTTATTGAGCTTTTGGTGAGGAATTTTGGTGATCATCTAAACCACTGGGAAAACACGGCAGTGCTGGTGGATAATCCAGGAAAGGCTCCATTTTCCACATCCTACACGGGGCAGGGATCACCCCATTGTGAGGATCTCCTTGCTGAGGTTTTGTCCAGCAGCTTTTGTGCAGGAATAGGAAATCTTTATTCCTGGGCCCCTTTATTCTCTTCCCCAAACGAATGAGGTCAATGCCATTGTCCTGACATGACTCACCATCCCATTTCTCTGAACATCGTGGCTTCCTCTTCCTGGGCTTTGTGCCAGCTCTCCTGGAGACCAGGCTGTGTTTTCAGACAGCTGTGTCTGTGAGGTGGCACTCACTTTTTTTTGTCAATGTCCTTACTCCCTGAGAGAGGCTGGAATGGAATTCTCAGAGAAGCTGTGGCTGCCTCTGGATCCCTGGAAATGTCCAAAGCCAGGCTGGACACTGGGGCTGGGAGCAGCCTGGGACAGTGGGAGGTGTCCTTAGTTGGAACTGGGTCATCTTTAAGGTCCCTTCCAACCCAAACCATTCTGGAATTCTGTGGAAAATCAGGAATATCCACTGTGGCACCACTGGAGCCCAAACCACAGCCCAAACTGGAGTCCTTCCCCAAATTCTGTAACAAAGGTGAGGCCAAGTTTTGAGGCCAAGTTTTCACCCCAACTTGGGCCAGAGACTCTTCCATTATTTTCTGCTGGATGAAACGTTCTCCAGAGCTCAGTCTGTCTGTCCTGCAGCCCAGTGCAAACTTGTGGGGAGCTTTCTGATCCAGCTGGGAATTAAACCTAAATCCCATCWCCAGGCTGAGCTCTCATCCCCTGCTGTGCCTGTTTTTCAAGGAAAAGAGACCACGACCTCCTTTTTTGATGGGAACATACGGAAATAGATGGTTGGCCACAGGATGCACGAGCAGACTACTCTGTGAATTATTTCCCATCCTGATCTTTGGCTCTGAACCTGTGGATGAACCCCCTTGCCTAAGCAATCTTCACCGTGACATTCGTGCTCCTAAGTATTGTGGGGTTGTTTGTTTTTAGGATTTATTTGTTTCCAGCCTAGACTTCACTGCTTTCTTTCTAAAGGACCGTAGGAAACTAACTGGAAAATAAGAACCAAATATTTCCCTGAATTTGAGCCTAAATCTCTGAAGTGTTTGCACAGCAGACAGGCAGCTCRCTGTATTTTGGTGTCAGATTTGTTATTACGGATTAGATCAATTGTCTGGCTGCAGCAGCAACCCCCCCTCTTGTRATGCATTTAGTCAGTTGTGAAATCATGGACTCAGTGGTGGGAAAACCAGAAAATTCTCCATAACCCCTCCAAGCAATCAATTTATGCCCTGAAGCATGAGATTTGATTACCATTGTTATTATCTTAGCTTGCATAGTTACAAATGTTATTAGCAGTCATAAAATTATCCAGCCTTAAAAAAAAAAAAAAATCAGATTAAGAAGAAAAAAAATAAATCCCAATGTTTCACTCCAGGTTCTTCAAAGTCTGAATTCCTGGGATTGCTTCAAACTTTGGAAAGTGGTAGTTCCTTTAATTTACTTTAAATTTGCTGTCCTTTGATCACATGGATTTCTCCTCATTAGGAAGGGATTGATGAGCATTTTCTGGCACGTCTGGAGTTTCTCTCTGGTCAAGACACATCCAACTTTCAGGGTTTCAAAGCTGAGTGTTGATGAGGTGTGCTCCTCATTATTTACATGTTCAATAAACCTTTAGTGGGGTGTGCATCRTCCTCTCTCTCATCTGTGGTGTTCCCTTTATGATTCAAATATTCACTGTGAACTCAAAGCTCCTAAAGCAGCTTCTCAAGCTGGTGTAACTCAAATATTAAAAAAATTCAAAAGTTAAGGAGAACGCTGCCAATGTTGCAGCAGGGCATCATTTCAGAATTTAGATGGTATCACGTCAATTATTTTAGCCACTTAATTTGTCCAGGCCAAAACAGATTTCCAGAAGCTTATCCTATTTTTTTTTTTTTAATCAATATAAAATTGTGGTTCTTGATATTCAGCTGCACTCCCAGTTTTGCATATCTACCTATTCAGAAAATCACGGCACCTTCATTAACGAGCTCTGCTGATGGGATATGTGCTGGTAATTACAAGTAAATTAATTTTCTCCTAAGAAAATCTGGCCAATCTGTTCTTTTGTCCTGAGTATTTCATGTGTCTTAAATGGCATTCAGGGTAGGATTGGGAATCTTCTGAGACTCTGGAATGGGGTTTGAAATGTGGGAGTGTCTTCAGGGAGAACATTGAGGGCATCAAGTGACAAGTTCCAGTTGTGATCRGCACAAACACACCCTCTGCTCCTTCTGATTCCTTCACAAGATGCCTGAGATCAATATTCTGAGGGGGTTTTCTCACACTTGATTTCCGACAATATCATACATTTAACATGTATTTTAAATATGTGATCAGCACCAGCCTAGAGAGAATTCATTTTTCCAGTTTTTGCAGCAGTGTTGCTCAATCATTCTCACATCAAGCAAGTGGGTTTGATGAAAAGGCTCCTTGACTGTCAACAGGAAATCCCAAAATAAAGAGCAGTTTTGTGAGACACAGAGAGGACCASACTGAGCTCCTCTGTCTCTATTTTTGTTTGGTGCAGTGGCATTTKCCCCATTTCACTGCCCAGGGAAACRTGAAGCACCATTGGTTGTGTCTATTTACTCTTCACTTAAAGCAAACCCTATTCTCAAACAGATTTAATAATTTAATGTTATGATCAGTGACAGGAACACATTTAATTTTGGGAGTGTGGAGCAGCTCTGGGTAAGCTGCTGTACCTCAGCTTCCTGGTGGGGGAAAAACTTTCTGCATGATCCTGTGTGAAAAAATTGAATCATTTAACACTTTCCATGTTATGGCCTGAAACCCGAACATGGGAGAAAGCTCTGGGGAATTAATGTTGAGAGAGAGGACCTAAAATTTGGGCCAGGAAAGCAAAGAAATGAAGGTCTAAGGGTTGGCTGTGTTTTGTAAGCACAGTTTCCCTCTGTGGCACGGCGTATTTGGGGAGGGATGTGACTATGGATGGGTGGAGGTGGCCATGGAGGGATGGATGTGGCCATGGATGGGTGGATGTGGGCATGGAGGGGTGGATGTGGCCATGGAGGGATGGGATGTGGCCATGGAGGGATGGGATCTGGCCATGGAGGGATGGATCTGGCCATGGAGGGATGGGATGTGGCCATGGCGGGGTGGATGTGGCCATGGGCAGTCTGGGCAATGATTTGGGCAGCAGCCCTGCCTCAGGCAGTCTCTGGAGGTGATTAAATCGTTTTTTCTCTTCTTTATGGCAGAGCCCTGCAAGAATCAGCCTGGAAACTCCTAGGGAGGGACAGAGTCACTGTCCCTGTTTGTCACCGCCCTGGCAATGGCAGGAGGGGCAGTGCCAGCTCTCCCTGCTCTCCCTGGCTCCTCCTGGCTCTCCCAGCTCTCTTATCTCTGCTCCCACACAAGCAGCTTCCCACCCTCAGATCTTCACTCATTGCCAAGGCTCCAGCACATCTCCAGTCGCCTCTGGATCGGGGTGGATCTCCTTGGTGATGGCTCAAATGTTTTTTCAGCCCTCAGACACTCCTCTGGAGCTGCTCCCTGTCCATTTATTCCCAAGTTTCCGCTCTCAGGGCACAGGCCTGTTGCTTAGCTGTTGCTTTGGGAAGCAATGTGCTGTAAATGTAACATTTGGCTGTCCTGGGATGGAACAGTGACTCAATTCAGGGTCTGGCGTGGAGGGCAGGACTCAAAGGGAGGATTCCCAGTCCTCTGTGTGTGCTCTGGGCTGGGGCTTTGCCACACAGAAATGTGCCCAACTTCACAGCTTCCTCAGCACCTTCCCAGGCTTTGCTCCATGAATTTATATCAGTGCAAATTCACTTATGCATAGTTTAATATAAAAACTCTATGAATTGCCTGACTTTGCATGACTGCAAGTTTACCATTGTTGTAACTGTTTTGCATTTACTTTCTTAACAAGTATATTAAATTATTCTGCCCTTTCTCTTCCAGTTTTCAGATTTTTTTTTTCTTTTWCTGCCATCTTTATAATGCCTTTCCTTAAATTTAATTGTTTACTTCCCATCCAAAAAGCAAGCTCACTTACTTCAACCTGCTTGAGATAAACAACACCAGTTGGCCGGTACATCCACAAATTCTAATTACCACTGTCCCAAAAATCTTTTAACCCGAATGCTAATAACCCCCGGGAGTGTCACTGTGATTCGGTAGGGTGGGTTTATGGTTTAATGTCCGTGAATGCTACTTTCTGATTATTGTTCATTGCATTAGGCAAGGCTCAGAGAAAAGGAAAGCACCCAAAGGTCAGCAGCGAGACAGGAATGTCTGAGGAGTCGGAACCCTCATGAAAATGATTATGTCTGACCTTCCCCACCTCTTGGATGGAGTGCTTAAGACAATGACTGGCAGATTCGTGACGAGTGTCTTCACCAATCACTTAAAAATTTAGCCMATTCCAGGCAGGGATCAGGGAGTGACGCGCCCAGGCACAGTCCGGGCTCTCCGGCGCACTNTATTCTCAAACAGATTTAATAATTTAATGTTATGATTATTAACAGGAACACATTTAATTTTGGGAGTGTGGAGCAGCTCTGGGTAAGCTGCTGTTCCTCAGCTTCCTGGTGGGAGAAAAACTTTCTGCATGATCCTGTGTGAAAAAATTAAATAATTTAACGCTTTCCATGTTATGGCCTGAAACCTGAACATGGGAGAAGGCTCTGGGGAATTAATGTTGAGAGGGAGGACCTAAAAGTTGGGCCAGGAAAGCAGGGAAATGAAGGTCTAAGGGTGGCTGTGTTTTGTAAGCCCAGCTTCCCTCTGTGGCACGGCGTATTTGGGGTGGGATGTGGCCATGGAGGGGTGGGATGTGGCCATGGAGGGGTGGGATGTGGCCATGGAGGGATGGGATTTGGCCATGGAGGGGTGGATGTGGCCATGGAGAGGTGGATGTGGCCATGGAGGGGTGGATGTGGCCATGGATGGGTGGATGTGGCCATGGAGGGGTGGATGTGGGCATGGAGGGATGGGATGTGGCCATGGAGGGGTGGAGGTGGCCATGGAGGGCTGGG
The DNA here is from genome assembly GCF_030028575.1 of Malurus melanocephalus. Classification (NCBI taxonomy): domain Eukaryota; kingdom Metazoa; phylum Chordata; class Aves; order Passeriformes; family Maluridae; genus Malurus; species Malurus melanocephalus. Next base: position 359,624 of record NW_026623630.1, read on the forward strand.
ATGTGGCCATGGAGGGGTGGAGGTGGCCATGGAGGGGTGGATGTGGGCATGCAGGGATGGGATGTAGCCATGGAGGGCTGGATGTGGCCATGGAGGGATGGATGTGGCCATGGATGGGTGGAGGTGGCCATGGGCAGTCTGGGCAGTGATTTGGGCAGCAGTCCTGCCTCAGGCAGTCTCTGGAGGTGATTAAATCGTTTTTTCTCTTCTTTATGGCAGAGGCCTGCAAGAATCAGCCTGGAAACTCCTGGTGCTGCTGAGGAGGAACTCAGTGCAGGCTGGGGAGGGACAGAGTCACTGTCCCTGTTTGTCACCGCCCTGGCAATGGCAGGAGGGGCAGTGCCAGCTCTCCCTGCTCTCCCTGGCTCCTCCTGGCTCTCCCAGCTCTCTTATCTCTGCTCCCACACAAGCAGCTTCCCACCCTCAGATCTTCACTCATTGCCAAGGCTCCAGCACATCTCCAGTCGCCTCTGGATCGGGGTGGATCTCCTTGGTGATGGCTCAAATGTTTTTTCAGCCCTCAGACACTCCTCTGGAGCTGCTCCCTGTCCATTTATTCCCAAGTTTCCGCTCTCAGGGCACAGGCCTGTTGCTTAGCTGTTGCTTTGGGAAGCAATGTGCTGTAAATGTAACATTTGGCTGTCCTGGGATGGAACAGTGACTCAATTCAGGGTCTGGCGTGGAGGGCAGGACTCAAAGGGAGGATTCCCAGTCCTCTGTGTGTGCTCTGGGCTGGGGCTTTGCCACACAGAAATGTGCCCAACTTCACAGCTTCCTCAGCACCTTCCCAGGCTTTGCTCCATGAATTTATATCAGTGCAAATTCACTTATGCATAGTTTAATATAAAAACTCTATGAATTGCCTGACTTTGCATGACTGCAAGTTTACCATTGTTGTAACTGTTTTGCATTTACTTTCTTAACAAGTATATTAAATTATTCTGCCCTTTCTCTTCCAGTTTTCAGATTTTTTTTTTCTTTTWCTGCCATCTTTATAATGCCTTTCCTTAAATTTAATTGTTTACTTCCCATCCAAAAAGCAAGCTCACTTACTTCAACCTGCTTGAGATAAACAACACCAGTTGGCCGGTACATCCACAAATTCTAATTACCACTGTCCCAAAAATCTTTTAACCCGAATGCTAATAACCCCCGGGAGTGTCACTGTGATTCGGTAGGGTGGGTTTATGGTTTAATGTCCGTGAATGCTACTTTCTGATTATTGTTCATTGCATTAGGCAAGGCTCAGAGAAAAGGAAAGCACCCAAAGGTCAGCAGCGAGACAGGAATGTCTGAGGAGTCGGAACCCTCATGAAAATGATTATGTCTGACCTTCCCCACCTCTTGGATGGAGTGCTTAAGACAATGACTGGCAGATTCGTGACGAGTGTCTTCACCAATCACTTAAAAATTTAGCCMATTCCAGGCAGGGATCAGGGAGTGACGCGCCCAGGCACAGTCCGGGCTCTCCGGCGCACTSCTGARCCTGAGCTGGGTTTGTGGTCKTGTAGAGCACGCCCAGCAAAAATTRCACAGGGGGRCATTTRSAAAAAAMCGAGGGRAAGRGGATTTTCCGAGGTTTGGTGTTGGGATGATTGGGTACATGGGGGTTTAGTGGGAAAGGTCTAAACCCAGTTGGGGTTTTCTTGATCTTCATCCTTTCCTCTGGGAAGCAGTGACACTTCTACACCTTTGAGAAGGGCGAGACGAGGCGGGGACCGTCCCTTCCTGGCAGCGCATCCTTYCTCCTTGCCCGGATTTTGGCTGATCCCCTGCACGCCGAGCCGAGAGCATCCCGGGCTCTCTGCCCTCGCTCCGGCCATCCCTTCATCCTCCTCCCGCTCCCGTTCTGGGCACTGGGAGCTCCTCTCCGGTACCTGCCCGGTTATGGGACAGCCCCCCCGGGCTGGGGGCGGGCAGGGGCTCCCCTCGCTCCCTCCTCTCCTCCCTCCTCCTCCTCCTCCTCCTCTCCGCGCCGTCCGCAGGTGCCGCCCGGAGCAGCGGGGAGGAGGCGGCGCTGGCAGGCGGCTCTGGCCGAGGATCGGGACCGGGATCGGGATCGGGATCGGGATCGGGATCGGGATCGGGATCGGGCAGGTGGGAGCGGAGCGGGGCCGGGGGCGGTGGTTGTGCCCCGGGGGAGGCTGCGGGCAGCGCGGGGCTCGTTGCCATGGCTCCCTGCAAGCTCCGCCGGAGGAGATAGCGATGCCAGTCACGGAGGGACCTTCTCTCTCCTCGTGGGTGTGGAGCGGGGCTGGCTTTGGGGTGGTTGCGTTGGGTTTTTTCTCCCCCCCCTTCCCTCCCTTCTCCCTCCCCCTCTCCCCCGTTTTTTTTTTTTTTTTTTTTTCGGGGTGGAGCGATTAATTCGGAGCGCCGGGACGGGGCTGCGGAGCCGCTGCCGCCACCGCGACCCCTCCGCCAGCCCGGGCTCAAGGTACGGCGGGGGGACCGGGGAGGATCCGGGGGTGTCCGGCCGGGGGGCTGCCCTGCCCGGCTCCCAGAACCCTCTGGAATTATTATCGCTCTGATTTTCAAACTGGTTTTCCTGCTGCCGGCGCCGCACCTGGTCCCGCACCGGCTGCGCCCTGCGGAGCGATGAGGAAGCGGAGCCGAGCTCAGCCCGGCCCTGGGGCGAGCAGGTGCCCGTGGGGGCCCGGGGTGCAGCTTTGG
>NW_026623630.1:362835-376285 GCF_030028575.1 Malurus melanocephalus
GTGCTCGTGTTGCGCTGCGGGAAAGCCGCTGGAATCTGTAAAGCTCGGTGTCCGTGCTGCGTGTTATCGATTGGTGTTAACAGCACCATCGGAGCAGCGGAGCTTGGCGGCGGAATCCGAGGAGATTCTGTGTTCTCGTACCAAATATCCATGGGCTTCTCATCTTTGCTTCTTTGGGGCTAGAAAGGGACTAAGCTATGCTGTGTTGGATAATGCACAGAGAGAAAGAAAACCCATTCCCAGCGCTGCCTGGGAATACTTTTGCTTGGACCGGGTTTTTGGGGAAATTTCACCAGAGAGGTGACAGGTGGCATTTTTGGTTTTTTTGGCCAGGATTTGTTTGGTGTGACCGAGTTAATGTGTGCTGTGCAGCTCCCCCAAATCCCATTCCATAAGCAATAAATAGTGAATATTATTAGTTTAGATGCAGGTCTGAGGAAAGGAGAGGGGGTGAAGAAGGTGTACCTTAAATGAATAAATATTTCAATATGTTTTTAATATAATTTTATATATTTATGAGCATGAAATGTTACCCTGTTGGAGCCGTGCTTGCCATCTTCTGGCCACTGCTCCCCTATATTTTTATATATTTATGAGCATGAAATGTTCCAACGTTGTTTGAGCTGTGCTTGCAATCCTCTGGCCATTGCTCCCCATGTGCCTCTGCATTTTCTCTTGATGTGAAGTATCAGAGTGCCCAAATTGGGCTGCGTTGTCACTTCTCTCTTGCTTAAAAGTAATAATTTTCTTTGTCTTTCAAAAAAAAAGGAAAAAAACAAACAAACAAAAAAAAAAACAAATCCAGATAAACCTCTCTCTCAGTGAGTCGTTAAAAATTTGGAGGTTTTTGGTTGCCAGTTTCTGCTCCTCACTTAGGCTGAGCATCTGCTGTCGGTGGAGTGTGGCTTGCAGAGGAACTACAAGTCCAGATCATGTGACATTAAAATAAGATGCATGAGCTAGGAGAGCAAGATTCACAGGAGGTAATTTCTCTAGAAATACTGCCCGTTGTATGTGAAATTATCATTAAATATCTTTAGTRAAAAACCACCTGCCAGCAATCAAGAAGTTGAAGTTTTGCCATAGGCAGTGCACAGCTTGCAAACCAATTTGTCTCTAAACTCTTCCTGTTTATTATTGATTTTCCTCCAAAGAGGGATGAAATGAATTCTGAATGTGAGGCTGAAATAAAGGGACTGTACTTCAGCAATATACATCAAACTCAGTGTAATTATTGTGGGCATCCACTATGAGTAACTTCAATAATTAAAATTCATGAATGCAAATACAACAGTCCACTTCTTTACCCCAAGGAAGCCAACAGATAAGCCTTCACTGAAATGAAAGATTACATTATTCACAGCTTGGATGTGTACCTCGAGTGGCTTGGATCGGAGCCACCTTGTTTGTTAAAAAATAGACTTTATCACTTCTGTTTGGGGGAGAAAAAAAAAAAAAGAAAGAAAAAAGTACCTATTCTTTACATTAAACGATGTTGGGGACAGTTGCTCCTGTGATAAGGAAGGATCTGCTCCTTTCCCCGCTGGGAGAGGACAGGGACTTCTTTAAACACTACTAATTAGTTCAGTTTATCTTGCACGCATTACAATGCCGTAGTTAGTTAATTATAGCTCTCCCCATTAGCGGTGTGTTAAGAATAATGAATTAACATATCACACAGATCAAAAGAACATCTACAAAGTTTATCTTAGAGGAAAGAAAGTGTTATTGTGTGCCAGGAAGTCCCCCTGGCTTTCCCAAGGCACAGATTTTGTTGGAATTCCTGAGCTGGTGCTTCAGAGCCTGATGAATGACTTGAATTGATCACAAATAAGTGACACTGGAGCTCTGGGTTGCTTAGCAACCCGCCAAGATGCCACAATTTCTTTTGGTGTATTTGTCCAGTAAAGTAGAAATTCAGTTTTGTTACAGATCGTGGGTTCTTTGCTAGCACAAAGCCCAYCCTATAACAACCCTAAATCGTGTAGGATGAAAATTGATGTCCCAGCAGTGAGTCTGGGAGCAGCAGGGGTCTGAAAACAGAGCAGGAATCTTGTAACCAAATTCTGGTGGTGATGTGCTCAGTGCTTTATAACAACTTTCAGTTGTCCTTTCTTGGTTAGACTCCTAAAACCCCAAAACCATTAGTGGGAGAAGTTCAAGGAATAAAATTCATCTCCCCAGTGCTGTTTGAACAGTTCTTCTTGTGCTGTCCTGAACTGTGAGATCCTGCAAGGGGATGGAGGAGTCTGCAGGGTTCTCCTGTGGGGTTCTGTGGGGTTCCCCTGTGCTCCACTTTGATATGCAGTGTGGAATTTGTGTTGGGTTTAAATTTGTTTGTGTCTGAATTATCCCGTGGCCCACAGGGCTGAAAGGCTCTGCTGGGCTGTCCTCACAGCAGACACCGGGTCCTTATCAGATCAAATTTGTGTCAGGAAATAACAGATTTGGTACTCGAAGAGCAGAAGGAAGATAAATGTTATCATGATTATAAACCTGGAGTACCAACATCATATTCAATTAATTGTATTTTTGTCAGRGATCTCTTTCTGCTGTGCTGCCCCWTMRTTCTGGARGGCACCTTGGAAGKGAACCCTGCTTATCCCATCCCTGCTCTCTGTGTTTTTGTCATCGTTCTGGGCTCAGGGCACAGGCAGGATTAGTTTRGGCTGAGCCTGAGCCAGATCTGTTCCAGGAGCTCACTCTGTGCTCCAGCTGCTAAAGGGCTTTCCATCCGTGGCCTCCTGGCTGGAGCAAAGCCCTGCAGGGTGTGTGGGTGGACCTGGAGCTCCCAGCACCGTTCTGCTCTGCTCATCTCCACCCTTTGAAGCTCTGCTCTTTGCCAATACAGACATATCCTCATCCTGCTAAAACTGTACCTGGGAGAAGCCTGCTAGGGCTGGGAGAACTGCAGGATGCCATGGCATTCATTTTACTCAAATAGCAGTTGGCATTCTGCGAGATTTCTTCTCTCTGGATGAGGAAAAGGAATCCAGGTATTTCTCTTTATAGAACTTGAGTAGTGCATGATCTGCTGTGTATGGGACCAGAAGGAGATGTTGTAGCAGTGCCCCAAGGAACTGYTAAAACCACCCTGAACCAAATCCCAGCTCTTTGTCAGCATTCCCAGGCCAAGATTATTGTAGTTCACAATCTGTGTTCCTGTAATTAATTGCCTTTCTAGGCTCAGACAGACTTAGGTCAAGATTAAGGTACCTGTGAGCTTGGCTGACTTTACTGTGGTTTTTTTTTTTTTCCTGTTGTTTCCACATCACAAAGTCAGTGCTCAAAACTCAAGGTTGTTGTATTTAGTTTTTTTTTTTTTTTCCTACCTACTCTCTTACATCTGTTTTATTCATTGATTTCTATAAATGCATTTGCATTTCCAGATGTTGATTAGTGATTGCCTCTGCACTTTAAGCAGATGAAGGCACTTGGTGATGTTTGGTGCTTTGGGTTTCTGCTCCCAGCGTGTCCAGGTACCCTGTGTGAAGCACACAGAGTGATGGCTGTGCTGATGTTTTTTGCTGGGGTTTCAGCACTCCCTAGCAGATGTTTCCTTCTTCCTTCATTGCACCTGGATGTGTTAAAATAAAATTAAAAAAAAAAAAAAATTGCAGATGGAGAACAGTTTATCATCAAAAGTAGTGTTTGTTGTTACAGCTGAAGTGCTTTGTGATTTCCAAGTGCAGATCCTGGTCCATGTAAGGACCAAAATTATGATGCTTTCTTCATCAGGGCTTTTTATATTTTCCTTTGACCTGTGCCAGCCTTCACTTTTCTTCATTTATGAAGAAAATGACCAACTTCAGGAAGTTTTGTCCTTCTTGTTCATTTTTTCTCTCTTGCAACAGGACACAGTTAAATGAGAGGTGTGGTGAGGACGTGGCTCAGGTTATGGGAGGGTGAAGGGGATTTTGGGGTGACAGGGATAATCCTGCTTGGATCCATCCCCACCTTTGCAGAGCTGAGATATTTGGATGCTGTTTGAGCAGCTGGGGCAGAAGGAATCACTGGTAGAGCCTGGGCAGGTTTTATTTTTTCTGTGAGAATTCAGCTTTTGAGGATATTTCAGCAGATGGTTCCCAGCCTGGCTGTGAGAGCCGGGCTGAGCTGCCTGGGGACAGCCCGAGCCGAGCTCCAGACAGGTGACCTCAAACTGCCACTGTCCCTGTGCCAAAAACGGAGCTTCTGCAGCGTCCCTGCTGAATCCTCCATGTGTCAGCAGCCAGGGAGGTGTGGAAAGGTGACAGCTGCTGGGATATTTATCCTCAGGGCAGCACCCAGGGGCTTTGGCGTGGTTTTGGGGGTGCTCTTGGTCCCCACACTGGCCCTGGGTCACCATCCCCTGCCTGGTGACACTGCTGCTGCCCTCCCTGCTCATGAGAGCATCAAAGGCTGTGCAGTGCTGGTTTTGAGTGCTTTAAAAGTGGGATGAACCCATGTGGAGGGGTTCTGATAACTGGGGAGTCACCGTGTAGCTACAAACAAACCCACAGGGCTCCAGTTCCAAAGAAATGGAAACATTCTGGAGAGCCAGAGCCCTCTGACCTCCTGGCACAGCTCAGTCAGATGATTTGAGAGCTTTCAGAAACCTCACTCTGTTTGTTGGGAGCCCCATGGGGTGACTCTGCAAGGTTGAARTCACTATTCAGGACAGCATCCTGGTTGGAATGGATGGGAAAGGCAGAAATCTACTCAGAGGAGTAGGAAATAATAATAATAATTAAAAAAAAAAATCCCAACGCAGAATTGGGCCCATCCACCTTTCAGCTGCGTCTGCTTTGGTGACTTTTGGAGTGTGACACAAGCAATTCCCTGTCAGCCCTCCCCGCTGGCTGCCACTGAAGAGGTGGCTTTGAACGCTGCCTGCTGTGCTTGTGTGGCACTTGAAAGGAGCCAGGGCTGCCTTGAAGGAAAGGAGTGAATTCCCAGAGCTTTGGAGGAGCTTTGAGAAATGCAGCACTCCGTGGCGTCAGTGTCAAACCCCGCCAGAGCCACAAACAATGTCTGGGTTAAAAATGGCCGAGGCTACTGTGCATCCCCAGCGCTGGAAATGAAATTATTCTTGGTGAAAGATCACTCTGCTTCTAGGGAAAGTGAAATTATTATTTCAGGGCAGATTTGGTTTTTTTTCTCCTGTTAGAAAACACCCCAGCAATGCTGTCAGCTACAGGAGTGATAACTCAATTGCTTTTTTTAAYGCAGAATGTGCCCATTATTTTTGCATTTTACTGAAAATGAGGGAATGGTTAATAAGGAGAGATTGCCTGTAGGTTTGGAAGCATCCCCATGGTTTTTCCAAGGTTGATCTCTGTTTGTCCCATCACTCAGATCCTTCCCTCTGGGGCGGTTCTCTTTGGTTGGTCCAGGTCCATGTGCACTTTTGCATTTGTCGTGGTTTGTCTGATTTTGTTGGTTTTACTTCTTCACAATCAAAATGCTCCCAACCACAATCTGYTTGCTGAGTTCAGTGAACTTATGACCTAAAATCTGGGTTTTTGCTCAAGCATTTCAGTGAATGTGAGCCTTGTGCTTTATTTTTCACAGGTTATTCTTTCATATCATTCCACCAGTGACTTTGTTCCAGAAATATTTCATTGAGAGGRCAGATTTTAGAGGATTTCTGTTGTGACTTGCTATACGTCAGAGAAGGTCCTGTATGATTTTTTCCTGTTACTCAGTTCTACATTTGAATAAACTGTATTCTATTTTATAGAAATAATTTYATACAAATACGCAAATTTTATACAAAAAAATTTACATAAACTACATTCTAACTATAAAATGCTTTGAGTTCTGCTGAAGAATCAGTCAAAACTGCATTAATTTTGGTCATTAACATCCACATTCCTTTGAGACAAATATTTCTTTTGTTGCATCTGTGCAGAAATAAATGACACAGGACTGAACTTCTGGGATCTGCCAGTGCTGAGSGCAGATTTTATTTAACATATTTTTAGGAAAATCTGATAAACTGATGACTTCCAGGCTGAACATTGCCCAGGACAACCACTGGTGAAGTCATGGCTCTGCTCAAATGGTGCTCAAACTCCCAGTGACCTCATCAGAGTCAGGTTTTTGTCCCAGGAGTGATGAAAATCTAATTTACAACCTAACCAGTTTGGGGAGGAGGCGTAATGGCTCAGTCTTTGACTGATACAAATGAGTGTGTTCAGCTAAGGATGATTGAGTTACCCTGGCTGGGCTTTTTGGGGGATCCCTGATCCTYGTGGGCTCTGCAGGCAGCACTGGGGAGCTCTGACTCTGTCCCCTCTCCAGGGCCAAATCCTCATCTCGTGTTTTGACTGGGAACAAATAACCAGGAAATAGTGAATATTCCCATTTTCTGATGGAAATAACCAGGAAACAGCAGTGAATATTCCCATTTTCTGAGCCAAATAACCAGGAAAGAGCAGTGAATATTCCCATTTTCTGGGCCAAATAACCAGGAAATAGCAGCAAATATTCCTGTTTTCTGAGCCAGGAAGTAGCAGTGAATATTCTTGTTTTTTGAGCCAAATAACCAGGAGACGGCAGCGAATATTCCTGTTTTCTGGGCCAAATAACCAGGAAACAAAAGTGAATATTCCTGTTTTCTGAGCCAAATAACCAGGAAAGGGCAGTGAATATTCCTGTTTTCTGAGCCAAATAACCAGGAAACAACAGTGAATATTCCCATTTTCTAGGCCAAATAACCAGGAAATAGCAGCAAATATTCCTGTTTTCTGAAATTCCTGTTTTCTGAGCGAAATAACCAGGAAACAGCCATGAATATTCCTATTTTCTGAGCCATGTTCTGATGACATCTGTGGTGTGCAGGGTACAGAGGAGCTGTGATTTAAGCCCTGTCCCAGCTGTTCAGAGCTGAGCCGTACCTGCTCCATTAACCTGACAGGGTTACACTGAAATCCACGGTAATTGCTCGGGGTTTACTACCTGCATGACAAATGCACCTTGCTGTTATTGACTGCGTGAGGCTGGACTCAGGCTTTCCCCTAAATCTGGGATTTTTATGATCTCTGCTCAGCCAGGGGAATYGCAGCCTCCCCGCTGTCCCTGTGTGTGCCTGGGCTTCTGCCCACCCTCATTTTCAGCTAATTCGTGTCCAGACAGTGCCTGCCTGCTGGGAAAGGCTSGGGCTTGCCTTTATATCCCAGGGGATGGCTGAAAATGGGGCTGTTTGAGGTGTGGGATGGAATAAAGTGTTATCAGAGGTGAAGTGCTTTGGTGCAGTGGCACCAGAATGGGATCACAGGGTGACCGAGTGGGTTGGGTGGGAAGGGACAATAAAGATCATCCAGTGCCACCCCAGCCATGGCAGGGACACCTCCCACTGTCCCCAATGTCCAGCCTGGCCTTGGGCACTGCCAGGGATCCAGGGGCAGCCACAGCTTCTCTGGACACCCTGTGCCAGGGCCTCCCCACCCTACAGGGAGCAATTCCATCCCAATATCCCATCCAACCCTTCAGTGTTTCAGTCTGAGTCTATTCCCCCATATTCTGTCACTCCACCCCTTGTAAATAGTCCCTCTCTATCATTTTTGTAATACAGTGATTTGGTGATGCAGCCCCTGAAGGAAAGGGAATTTCTCCCATTTCCTTCCCGGTGTGCAGGATGCCTTTTGGAGCACTGTACCTCATTATCCTGCCAGAGCAGCACATTTTCCCTGTCAGCCATTCCACCCTGTCAGACATCCCCGTGCGGTGAAACCTCACACAATTCCAGCTGCCTAGCAAGRGGAAAAATTCATCTTTAGTGCATTAAAATATGCCTCGGTGTCTATTAAAAAAACCAACCAGGAAAACCACAACAGACAACAAACCTGGAGGGTTATGCACAATCTTATCACGTGTGCCACAAACATAAAATCAGAATAATCTTTGTGTTCAGCAGATAAGCAGCATTCTCCATACAAACCCATTCCACTGTGATCCTCCAAAATGTATTCTGGGCTTGTCTGCACACAGAGCTCCCTGAAATGGGTGCCCAGACCAAATTTTTTACCCTTGGATAGGATATATTCAGGAATGCTGTGTGTTTTCCATGCTAATTACATCATGCACTCACTGGAAAGAATAATGTATGCAAAGTTTTGATGCTCAGGCAATGACAACCCATTTAACCATTTATAGCTTTATGTATTTTATAATCCCTGAACCCGAACGTCCCCAGAGAGGGAATGTGCCCTTAAAAAATTTCGGCCTTCAAATTAAGCGAATTGAAATTTTCTCATTTGCATATTTTGCCTTTCTTTGTTCTGCCTGAGTGAGATATTACTCGGGTAATTGAACTGTAATTTGGGCCCAGGTAAATGCTGTCAGACAGGCGCTGTTCCGGGCGCCGCTAATCCGGCAATTTGCAGCRCACCTCGGAGAGGAGAGGCTGTCCAGTCTGCTTAGCATCACCCAGCTGGGGCTGGCACTGCGGGCTCAATCAGTGATGATGCTAAACGGGCTCCTAAAGGGGCTCTGAGGGATGTGGAGGGGGAGGGAAGGGGCTTTCCTGGGATAAAAGTTCTCATGGAGGTGATACTGTATGGAATTTCAGAGGGGGTTGGGTGGGAAGGGGTCTTAAAGGTCATTGTGTTGCAGACAAACCCCAATGTCCAGCCTGGCCTTGGATGTTTCCAGGGGTCCAGGGGCAGCCACAGCTGCCCAGAGCATCCCCACGCTCACAGGGAATTCCTTCCATAGATCCCACCTAAATTTCCTCTCTTTCCGTTTGAACCCATTCCTCCTTGTCCTATCACTACAGTTCCTCATGAAACGCATAGATGGGTCAAAGCTGGATCCACCTAAAATTATATTTTACAGCTAAAACAGAGCAGTGAAGGTTCTGAAACAGCTTTTGCAGGCAAGCTCTGGTGATGGTTATTTGGGGTGTGTTGTTTTCAGCCCATGGATTTGGCATCTCTGCACCTGTGGGATGGGTGGACAGGAATGGGGTGGGAGGGAGAGGCAGGACTGTCAATATCTGTCAGAAAAGGTCTTAGTTATTATTTTTGAAAAAGACAGGATGATCTCAGACAGGATGGCCAAATGTTTTTGGCTCCRTTACCCCATGTATCTCGGTGTTTTGTGCAAGTACAAGAGAAGCCCAGGGGGAATCCAGGAAGAAGTGCGAAGGGGAGAAGGAGAAGAGRTAATAGATGATTGTCTGGAGAGCTTGGCACCGATCCCAGAAAAATAATGGGAAAGTTGATAGAGGACTGAATTAAAATAGAGTTAAAAAATTGAGAGATAATTTAGGGCTCTCTGCAAAGGGAGACCATTCCTTGTGGAGTTACAGGTTTGATAAATGTGGGTAACTGAGCTTTGTGGCAGAATTTTCCGGTGTTAGATTTGGTAAAATCTCAGTTAAAACCAAACCAAACCCAGCAAAGCTGGTGTGGGGAATCAGCAGCAATTGTGGCTCACGGGCTCATTGAATGGTTTGGGAGTTTAAATCCCATCCTATCCCACGTTCCACAGCCCCAGGGTGCTCCAAACCCCATCCAGCCTGGCCTTGGGCACTCCCAGGGATCCAGGAGCAGCAGGCTGAAGGACTGGTAGGATCCTTTTACACAGGGATTTTATCTGAGTCCATGAGGATGCTGGAAAGCCAGGGTCAGTTCTGGTGTCAACAGCTGAAAGGAAGGCTTTACAAAACTGAAGAGTCAAGGAAATAACCACAATATTGATTTGAAGAGTGGAGAAAATTCCCCACAGTGAGAGATTTAGAGCTGAATCTGCTTAGCTCATCAAAAAGAGGATTGAGAGGGGACTTGATTACAGGGACGRGTATTTTCATGGGGAAAGCATATCCAGCTTTTTAATCAAGAAGAGAAAAGAAAAACCAGATCCAATAGCTGGGAGCTGGAGCCAGACAATTTTAAATTAGACATTAAAGACAATTTGTTTTTATCTGTGATTAAGCGCTGTAATGAACTGTGATGTGTTCAGATGGAGGCCKGATGCCTCGTGTGACACAACCAAACACGAGTTGCTGGATGTGATTTGCAGAGGGCAGGAAAAACCACCACAGAATGTGTTGTACATAAAGAACTCCGAATCTGTGAGCATTCAAAGGGAAATCACAGGAAAAAGGTAAGAAAAGGGAGCATGAAAAGCATAAAAAAGGAGAAATAGAAGCACTGAAAGGACAAAGAAAGGAGTTTCAGCTGGAGACAGAGCTTCTGTTTCTGAGTGTTGGAGCATATGTGTGAGCAAAGTGAGTTTTGGCACCGGGAGCACCTTGAGCGCTGGCAGAGCTGGAGTCATCTGTTCCCCAGTCAAAACTGCAATTTGGGATTCTGGGCTTTGTTAATGATGATGAAGGAAGCTCCTATCTGTGATTTGGGGTTTCTGGCACCGTTGTGGTGCTGGGGGAGAGGATGGTGCTGCCAGGAGCAGGGATGGAGCTCARGGTTGGATCCCACCATGGGAACTGTGCCATGTTTTCCCAGAGAAGAGGGCACATCCTGCATCCCTGGGCACTGCTGGGATGTCCCATTCCAGCCCAGACCTGCCACCGTGGTCTCTCGTGTGCCCCCCTCTCTGTTGGCATCAGTGTTGCACACACAAATGTCAAAAGAAATGATGATGAATTAAACCAATTGCCATTAAACCAAATTTTTGGGAAATCCCACAGAGAAATCTCCGTGGTCTTGGCTGTTTTTGATGAGTTCTCTCTGGGTGTTTGTCCTCTTGAAAGGGTTACATCAGATTCTGATCTGGTGACTTCTTTTTTCCAAGATTGTGGGGAAAATCTGCTGACTTTGACTTCTTTTTTTTCCAAGCAATGTTCTCTATTACAGCTTCTCACAGTGCCTAATAATGAAGTAATCATTAAATTAAACCTAACATTGTGGGTTTTTTCTGTGGGGAAGTGCAGCAGTTTAGCCATGATCATGCACCAGGTGACTTGGTCTCTGTTTTGTGGATCTTCAGTTACAATGGAAGTGAAACMGATGCCTTAAAGACAGTTGGTAATTTTGCTCTCCCTGGAGCTCTTTAGCCAGGACTGGAAATCACTTTTCCAGAAAAATTTCCAAATTCTTCCTTACCTCCACAGCAGAGAGTATTCTGCAATGGTGATATGGAAGGAAATCACTCACATATGCTCTGTTTWTACAACTCCATCCCAAAGCTGTTCCCTTTGTTCAGCAACATTTCCTGCATTGTTTTTGGATTGGAGGAGAGTCATCATTCCAGGATCTTTTCAGTGGAAATGGGAATGTGTTTTCTTTGGGCTGTTTAATGGAATCATAAACTCTTTGTGATCAATTAGAGCATCCAATTACCTGCAGCTCTGCTTCTGCCATGGACATTTTCACTGCCAGCAAACTGAGTACGAGTGTAGAACTGGGCTGSTTATGGCCCTGTTCTCCTTGGAACWGATAAATGGCAATAAACTGATTTASTGGGGGAAAATAATGATGAAGGAAGAATGTGTGTCCTACCTGTAAAAAYGGAGTGGGCTGTAATTATTCCAAAATCCAGTTGGAAGTTTATCGACCTCGATGATCATTTCCTCTCTCAGTGGACATCCCAATAATTGTCTTTGCCTGAGGATCCCCTGGAAGCTGCTCTCAAATCAGAGCAGCCCCTCAGCATTTAACTCCTGACATTGTGACATCCATTAGGAACGCAGAGAGGTAGGAATTACCCTAYGCAATCCGATTAAAGATCCAATTAAGTTGGAATCCTCTCTCTGCTCGTAACTAATACCAGATGACTCAACACCCTGGGAAAAGCCCCCAAGTCTTCTTCCCTCCTCCCCTGAACTCATCACAATTATGGAGCAAATTGTCCCTTTAAAGATTTTTTTTTTATTTTATTTTACTTTATTTTCTCTCTTCCCAAGCCCTTCCAGCTTGGCTTCCATCCTGAAAAACGAGATCAATAGCTCTTATAAATTCTTCTCCTGCCTTGGGAAAGTATTATTATTAGCACTTTAAACACCTCATCATTCTCCTAATCATCCTGCCCTTTGTATCAATAACATTTTCGTGTCAGACAGGTCGCAAAGTTAATTATTGTGATTTTCTTCCTTGTTTAAACCRTGCTGGGTCTTAATTCCGGTGTGATCATTGAAGTGACTGTTTGACCTCGTTTCACCTGTTTTCATAAGTACTTGTGTCTGTCATGTCTGTTCCTTGAAACACTTTGTCTGCACATGAAATCCTGAGGATTCTTCTCATTCCTTTCTTAAAGGGACTTGGAATATTTTCCTTATTTTTGTCTCGTTAATCCTTTTTATAGCTCTAATTTTCGAAGGCAGTTAGGCTTGCTGTCAAAGGCAAAAAKAAATTGGCAACATGTCTAAATTACTAATGATTGTTTTTAGTAATTATTTAATCCTTTCTGAGGCTTTCTGCAAAGAATCCTCATCTCAGTTGCATCTTGAGCACCTTGGGCTGCTGAGCAGATGCTTCCTATTGAAGTGATTTTTCTTCTTTTTTTTTAGTGGAAAGAAAACAATCCAATTGAAAGCCTCTCCTCCTTCAGCCCCCTGAAGGCCAGGGGCTATTTGGTGAATTTAACTTCAGTTACATCAAATGAAACAAATCTATTCTGACCCCTGAGGAAGCCTCATGTTTTAGATCATAGGTCGCTTCTAAATATAGGGATGGGAAATTAATGTCTCCCTGGATGGATTATCCTGTAGCTGTCTCCTGCAAGGGTTTTCACAGTTTCCTTTGAACTGAGTGGCCTGGGCATTTCTGAAGAGGCTGAAATTTGTGTGGATAAAGTGTTTATAAATAAATATTTATGTGTATATGTATGTATATATTTATATGTACACGCAATTATTTCAGTTATTTTCGATGTGTGSTTTTGCAAAGAATTGTTTAAGCATCAATGCAGTTCATGGGAAAGAAAATCTTTTGGGATATAGATCTCTCTTTATTCTTGTTTCARAACCATTTTGTGCAACAGGCAGTAGCTTTAGCCTTGGGCTTTTGAATCTGATATCACATTTATCTTCCCGGAGAATAATCAGAGGACAGCAACGTCTGATGTGCCTGAAAGGGAAACAAACATGAGTGAAGCAGCTCAATATGGAGCATAGAAAATGTTTGGATTTATTCCTGAGCTRTGCACTTTGAAATCTGACATTGCATCCCTATGATGTATTTGCATGAGTGTCCACACACAAGTGCATTTAGTCCTTCTATTTATAAATAAACAGATTTTTTTTTTTTTTTTGCCTTGTGTGGGCACGTCAGAAATACTGGAAAGCTCATACACTAATCTTTATTTCTTCATAATATTCAACAATTGGGTCTTCACTGATAGGTGGTTCAGCTTCCCTCTATTTTGGGATATTGTTTTATTTGGGTGCTCCTCCCTGAGCAGCAGCATCATCCTGGTTTTGGCACTGGCACTCTGCGTGGCAGATGTTATGACTCAGAGCAGACAAGATGATTCAGATTTATATTTTTTCCTTTTTTTTTTTTTTTTT
>NW_026623630.1:376340-417685 GCF_030028575.1 Malurus melanocephalus
AGGCATGTTTTGACAGGGAGGATATAATTCYAAACTCAGTGTGAGTGTGGAGGCTTTCCAAAGCTCCAAATTGCAGAGATTTCTCACTATGGCTCATAGAGAAATCAAACTTTCCGTGCTGATGGGCTGCTGTGATGGGAGGGGGCAGCTCTGGTGCCAAACCCTGCRTTTCTTTGTTTTTGGTTCAGATTTGGACACCAGAGAGGCTCTGTCCATCACTGACTTTTGTCTTCATTCCTTCAACACCCCTTCCCCTCTGCCAGCCTCAGAAAGGCCAGCAGGGCACAGCTTCATTGTCCCTTCTGCCTCCAGATGGTGGCTGATGGTTGAACACTTTATTTACCAGGTGATGCTCTAACATCAGTGAGGTATTTTTAAGAGGAAGAATTTGCTGTCAAAGCAGGTGGTTCAGAGGGCTGAGAAGGGTTTTTGGTCTGTGCCAAGGTGTTTTCTTCTCGTTTCGTATGGGGAGAGGTGCAGTGAGGAGAGGATGGCTCTTTCCATTGTGGTGGTTTTTTTCCAAGTATTTCAGCAAAGTGGTGTCTGTGAAGTAAAAAACCTGAGCCAGATCTAAATGATGTGAAAGGATTTCCCAAGTTTAAGAGCAGAACACTTTCTTGATGAAAGTGTTGAAATGATGAAACAAAGCACAGAGGAAGCTCCGTGTTTCTTGCCTAAATCTCCAGGTTTGTGTGCCAGCCCCAGCAAGGTCAGCTCTGCACTGTGTGGAGCTGGTGCTTTTTTTGTGGGTTCTGCCTGACTCAGGACATGACATATTCTCAGTTTGCTTTTCATTTTCCCACCTTTATTCTCCTTTTCTCCTTCTGTTCCAGCCCTTGGCCTGCGTTTGAGCTGTTCCTATTCTCCTCCCTCTCCAGTGTTCCTGTCCCTGTCACTGCTGTGTCTCAGGGCAGCACAGGGGGTGTCCCTGCAGCCTCTGAACTTTCCCAACTGAGATGTTTTGGGGTCAGTGCAGTTCGATGCTGATCGAGGACTATTTTGATCATTGATCTGTTGATTTACATCCTCTTGGGAATCGTGGAATTGCAGAAATGTGTGTGCAGGCAGGATCGGTCCCTCTGCACCAGGATCTGGTCCACCTTTTAGGAGAGTTGGACACGAGTTTCCTTGGTGTCCCCACATTCAGAAGGTTTTTCCTTCCTTTCCTTCCTTCTCCATCCTAGAGAAGGATCTAGAGCCAACTCGGAGAGCTTTAACCCATAACAAGCAGGATATCCTYGGGGAGAAGGGAGATTAAAAACCCCAAATTCTCGCTTGGCTAATGATGATCGTAGCCCATGGCAGAGGGGGATGATATGACTGATACTTAGCAGGGGTTGTGAACCAATTAGTCTGCTCGACAAAATGCTTGGTCCATTGGGTGCAAATGTTAGGAATATTTATAGGGCTGGCTCTCCACAGTCAGCTAATCAAAACTGGGGAAAGCTACTTAAGAGGCTGTCCCAGTCTCTGCAGAGGCCCTGAGATTACACAGCTGACAGATAAACAAATGTTTGCCCGTGTAAATATTAGGACTCAAAGACTGCATTTGAACTCTTTCTCAGTTTCCTGGTGGTGTAAAATCAATTAGGGGTGATTAAAACACGCTGGAGTGCACTTCCCTGTGGAGAGAARGCTCTGGTGGTGGCTGTCCATGGGCAATCTGCTGTTGTTTTTTCTCAGCTTGGCTTTTGGGGTGTCTCATGGTCTGGGTGGGATGGGGACAGAGGATGTTCCACCAGCTGCTGCAGGTAAAATGGCAGCATAATAATAAATATTATTAATATTAAATTATTATTATTATTATTATTATTATTATTATTATTATTATTATTATTATTATTATTATTATTATTATTATTTCAGCATTTAGTGACACAGTTTACATGCATTAACTGCCTAATGTTTGAGCTCTGACTATTCCTATTACCTCCTTAACCCATTAAGTCCCAAACCTTCAAATTTTCTGAAACATGCAGCTGTTGGAGATAAACTTTAGGCTCACAGTTAGTGCTGCCCAGCCCCTTCTGCTTAAGCCTGGCATAAGGTCTGATAGTGGAGCTGGAGAGGAAATGCAGTAATTCATCTTCATTTGCAGCATGGCTTAAATGTTTCCAAGGGTTTCTTTGTTGGCTTGTTTATTTAGTTGCGCTTCATTTGAAATTTTCAGCGTTTTTCCCCTCTAGTCTCAGGCCTCACTTAGGAGAAACACTTCTGTAAAACAACCAGGACTAAGAAAAATCCCTGGAAAAGGTTTTTGAAAGCTGAGAGTATCGATTGCTCTGACTGAAGGCATAAATGTGGTTATACATGTTTTTACAGGGAATCTGCAAATAGAAGAGCAGCTTCTAACCCTACTACTCAGCTCCTGATCAAAATATTCTGCCTTGCTGTTTTCCAGCTGTTATTTTTACAGCAAGCGATCATTTTGAAATACARCCATTTTGGGTTTGGGGCTCAAGGTAGTTTTCTGCAGTTTATTTGAAAAATCACATGTTAAACCGGGGCATTTATTGCACTTGGCAAGCTCCCCACTAGGTCTTTACTCAAAGAAAAATCAAATTTTCATAAAACCCAGGTTGCAGATTGTTCTGGCGAGCATGGTGTGATTTGATTTTTTTTTTATTATTATTATGGTATTTTTACACCCCCCTGTGTGTAAAAGCTTTCTTTATGCTGCTGCTGTTCTGGCTGTAAGTGGCTTTAAGTGCACTGGGTTTTTATATACAGATGTTCTTTCTGATGGGTTTTATATATTGAAAATGACATAATGTCTTTTTTGAGCCTGRAAAGCACCGTTCTCATTGGTCCTGGTAATTGTGCTAATAGTGCTCTTTATTTGGGGTTTTTCTTTTTTTTTTCACTCGCTTTTTGTTCATGTGTGTATCAGAGATGCAACACACTGGCAGTTAAATGGGGTAAAAATGGGCTTTTGGAGAGGACGGTCCAAGTCCATGGAGACTCTCCAGGGATCTCATTAAAGCATTCTTTTCTAATCCAGTGTACTGCGATATCAGCTCTCAGAATCCCCACAGCGAGCCTTCCTGATAGRTTAGTTTACACAGAACTAATTGTCTAATTTTGCAAACAACCGGTACACTGCACATTGATTTTTACTTATTTATTTAATTTATTTAGCCGTCTGGTTTTCATCTGGGGTGTTGCTCTTGTGCATTCTGCTTTGTATTTCGAGGTAGTTTTTACAACCCATCTTTGCTTACAACACTTTGTTATAGCCTACATCACATAAGAATCGTTATTTATTTTTAGGATTCTTCTTTTTGTCCTTCCCATGCATAAGAATTGYTGGTAATTGAAGCAATAATTTTCTGCATCAACAAAACAGCAACATAAGGAGGTGTTAGAAAAACAAATTCAGATTGTGYAAGGCCTGAGTGGTTTAGATGCTCCAGAGACCAATCCTGAGTGAGGAGTGTGGATTTGTCCTCAGAGGTCACCTGGCTGCTTTGGTGGTGTTGGAACAGCACAGGGAAAGTGAGCCTTGCCCAAACAAAGGACCAGCAAGTGGAAATCAGTTGATAAAAAAACACTGAAAAATATCTTTGAATAAAACCTCATGGGCTGTGTTGCGAATTTGGTTTGAACAGGTTTTTTAATATATTTGGAGGATCTGTTTTAAGATAAATTTCTTGAAGTGTAACTTGCACACAGAGGATTTCTCCATTTGAACCAGAGAATTGTTTAGGTTGGAAAAGACCTTTAAGATCATCAAGTTGAACTTACTTCCTGTGGGTTTTAGCCACATGAGAAAGGAGTTATTCCCAAYATCCCGATATTGCTTTGGGCAGGGTGGCTGCTCAATCCTGCTATCCCCAAACACCTGCTCCATCTTTCTTTCCAGCTGGGAGTTTGGGCAAAGGGAATAGGAGTGAAAACATGTGAAAGTGAGACACTTCGGTTAATGTAAGTGAGGGAGAGAAAGGACATAGCTTATTTGGAAGGGAAAAAAAAACCCAAACAAAGGAGCAAAATTATTCTCAATGCCTGTTGTGACTCAGAAAATGCATTAATCAACACTCGGATTTTATCTTCTGTTTCTCATTTACATACACAAAACATTTTCCAGTGAAAGCTACAACTTTTTGTGTAAGAAGTGAACATTCTAGACAATGCTGCTCTSCTCTTTGACAGGACAGCTAAGAGAGTGAATGAAAAGAAGTCAGGGAAAGATGCATTTGTTTTGTCTTTTTAGTTCCTGCTTCTATTAAAGAAGTTCAGGAGCAGTGTACCCTGGRAATTTAGATCGCCACAGCTGTTACACAATCCCTGTGGCTGAAGGATTTTGGATCTCTGTTAGATACTGGATCTGAAAAATCAAAAAGGCAAATAAATGGGATTTCTCCATCACCCTCAAAGCTCCCAGGAACTGCACATCTGAGCTTGACCAGACCCGAGGCTGTTCCCTGTCAGGAGGCAGCTGGAATGGGAATGTCTGTCCCTGTGACAGGGATGTGACAGTGCAGAGCTCCAAGGGCTGTGTCCCATTGGCCCCATTGGTAACGCGCCCGTTCTCCTCCTGTCAGCTGTTATCTGACATCCTACACCAATAACACTTCAGGAAGGTCTTTTCCCCATTCAAAGGTGAATTCCTGAAACCACCAGGCCTTTGTCATCACCTTCAATGGGCCTTAGCTCCCACCTCATGGCTCCATGGGAGGAAGGATCAATTCCTGCTGAAAACWCGACTGGCTGTGTCATGCAGGGGAAAGGATAATTAGCAGTCAGYCATGGAGCTGCCATCGTGGTTGTCTGATGAATAATAGAACTGAGGACAAGTGAAATGTTGCCTTCCAAGTGGGTAAAGTGATTTTAGCAGATTTGCATGAGTGTAGGCAGCCGAGAAATATGGCATGAAAACCGAGTGTGAGAGGAGTTCTAGACAGAAGACATCGGCGTTTCCATCTGTCTGGCGTCCAAAACATGCTGTGGATTTTTACGTAAACACCGCACGAGGAAGTTGTTGGGGATTGAGAAGACAAAGTCTTGTGTAACTGGGATTTGTTCCCTTTTAATTTGGTGGAATTGGGTTGATGTTCTCAGACTTCCATGAGGGAGATTTCAATGAAAACGCATGAAATCTCCTTGCTTCTTATAAAAATACCTTTGGAACCTGTTAGGGGATGGCTGGATCTCCTTTGTAAGGCGTTCAAAACCAGCTTGGATGGGGTTTGGAGCAACCTGGTCCAGTGGAAGATGTCCCTGCCCATGGCAGGGGKTTGGAATGAGATGATCCTTAAGGTTCCTTCCAACCCAAACCATTCTGTGATGACACAAGGATGATGGACCCTGTTTTATTGCAAACCCTGGCTTGGAAACTTTGATTCCTGTCAGAAGGACAGCGAGACCAGCTGGTGCAGCAAACCTGTGGGATGAAGCACAAAGATGGATTTGCAGATCCGTTCCTTGTGAGCAAACCAAGCGACAATTAAAGCAGAAGAAAAGCAGCCCGGTGTAGTTGTAATCATGGCCCCGAGTTTGTCGCGGGTCTCGGCGCCGCGTGAGGCTTTGTGCGAGCATAAAGGCAGCTCTGTGACGCCGAGCCTTTCAACCAGCCCTGCCTGTGTGTTGTGATTGGCAAAGCCCATTGACTTCATATTCTTTCATGTTCTTTCTGTTGCCTCCTGTTTTGATGTTATCCTGCAGTCATCTTAGCTGCGAATTAAACAAGAGGCTGCTTCAATATGKGATGATCAAAGGGCTCGGGGAACACAGGGCCATAAAGAATATATGGAGAGCTCGGGGAGAGTGGTGAGTTGAATTTAAAGGCTTTTTCAAGCTGCTTAATTCCTGCTTAGATTTCTGGTGTCACCAATAGGCAGCAGTCCCTTTCTTTAAATCTTTGACTAAGGATTGACTGGCAGAATCGCTGTTTTACATGGGGTTTAAAGAGTAAAAGGCCACCCTGAAGGTCAGACCCTAGGAGATTTCCTCTAAGAGCTCATTGATTCTCCTACGTTTTTTGACTTGGAGAGAGACCACTCCTTCCTAGATCTGCAGCTTGGATACAAGCGCCTCAGTATGTGCCAGAGCAGAAGGCAGGAGCCAAAGTGTAMGGGCAGGAGAAAAATTAGAGAAAAAGATGCTGTGGGGCAGACAGACAATGATCTCACTCTTGTATCATTCAAACTGGTGACATTATTAGCTACTGGCCCATGAAAGAAAGGAAAGTATTATTTTATCTGTCTGAGAAATGGATTATGTTAACGATGAAATTGGGCAGGATAAAGATTTATGGCCCCATCCCCAGCTTGGGTAAACAGGCAGAGGAGCTGCTCGCGTGGGGATGGCAGGACTGGGATGTAAATGCTGGGGATCTGGTTTTCTTCACACACAGACACGAATTCAGGGGTGCTGTGACTGCACAGGCAAGCGACTGTCTCCTTGGTTTTTTTTCACAAAAAAAAAAATTAAGATGAGCATGTTTTGCCTYTCCAACCTCATTACAGTGTTGGCTTTGTGAGCTGCCCGGTGCTGTGGTAGTGATTAGCAAAAGCCTACCCCATAAGCAAACTCTGCATTTGTGCTATTACCTGCTCCTGTGATATTTCAATCTGATTCATTAGAGAAATTAGCATTTTTATGGACTAATTAGGGGAAAGTGTTGCTCGTACTCTCCCTGATATACAGAGATTTTTCACACAACAAAGCCACATAGAAGTGAAACACGATTCCACCCCCCAAAAAAGGGAAGAAAAGCAAAATGATGACTCAAATTAACATAGGAAACTGGGGAGATTTGAACTTTAAAAGCAGGAATTAAGAGAAGGTTAGATTGCTGTAGTACTGGCAGTTTGTCCASTCCTTTCGAATTCAAAATTCCAGCTCTCTTTCAGCTGTTTTGATTCTTGAAGCATAAAAATATTTTAAAAGCTGTCAGTCAGTCAGTCACTGTATTTTTTGTGACAGTTGCAAAATGCAGAGTAATGAGAATGAATAGTAACGAGTGCATTATTCAGCAGCCATAAATACCAAYTGATTTCCACTGTAAGTTTATATATTCCAGTCAACACACATTTTTAGCTGTTTTGGTATTTTTTCTTTCTCTTTAAAACCGAGCTCAGGTTTTATTAGACCGTAGCTARCAATCATTCAAACGTGTCTTGCTTTCCCTGGTGTTACGCTAATGAACCACTTGCTTTTGAAGTTTAATTCTACAAATCTGCCCGTGTGTCACTTCCCTGCTCACGTTCTCTGTTTGCCAGGAGGGTAAAAATGGGTGTCTGGGACTACTGAACATCTGAGGTCGTCTCTTTGCAGGGGAAATACTCTTTTTTTCCTTTCCTGAGAGGGTGGAATAGCATTCTTTTAATCAATGCAGACACCTCCTGTTTTGATGGTTATGTTTTGATAATGATCCTGCTTTGCAGACTCAGAGCAGYGAGCCCCTCATTTTGGGCTTGTGTGGAGAAGGAAAAAATCTCCGTCTTGCACAGAGGGGAGAAGTTCAATTAGGCCTTGTGGTGTCAGGGGAGGTTGATCAGGCTTTAATTGGCTCTAGCTGACTGGCTTTTAGGCTGTGCAGYTCCTCACCTGCAGTTGGATACTCCTCAAATATGTATGGAATTTTGYATTGCGTTTGGAGGTGTCACACAAAGTCAGAATAATTACTTGAAATGGTATTTGACAGTGAATGCACGATGTTAAGTGCAAGTGAAGGAGAAACCATGGACATTGTGCAGGGCTAGGAGCTGGAAGGGACCTTTGGAGGTCATCTGGTCCATCTTCCTGCTAAATGCAGGACAGACTTTGAGCTTAAATCATGTTGCTCAGGGCGTTTTTGGGTTAAAAACAGGAATTGGACTTTTATCCCACAGTTCTCCCAGCTCCTCTGAGTTAAGTGCTGCACCCCCCTCATCATCCCRATCCGTTCTGCTGGATTTTTCCCTCTTTGTCAGTGTTTTGTAACAGGGAAAGCAAAGCTGGACACTCTGTTCCARATGCAGTGTCCCAAGTGCTGAATGAGGAGTAGGAATGGCTTTCCCTGAGCTGCTGGCTCTGCTCCACAGCCTGGTGTGAGGGTGGTGTTGGTCACCATCACTGCCAGCTCCTGCTCAGCTCCAGGCTGTGTTCCCTGGACTTTCTGCCCTGTGGCTTTCACTCTGCAGAGCTCTGTGTGTGTTTTGTTGGGATTTTGGGAGGTTKCTGTCCGAGGTTTCTCCAGCACTGACCCCACTCCCCAGCTCTGGTGTTGTCTGCAAACCTGMCTTGGTGCTCTCGTTGCCCAAATTGTTAATTCTGCCACGTCTGCTCCCCTTCCCCCTCATCGGGGTGGGCTGTTCTCATCCTTTGAGGGGGTTTTCCTCGAAGATATTTGCAATATTTGCAGGTACCAGGGTGCCTAAAGTGCCCCAGGATGATTTTGAATCAAGCTTTATCCACTCCAGTTCCTCACTGGGTGATGGGCATCAAACCCCCGCAGCAGTGTCCCCCTTGATGGCCTCTCTTGTTCTAACCCATGCACATTAGCTCCCAAAAAACGTGTTTCACAGCATGAAAGTCTTGAGAAATAGTTCTTACTCATTAATCTCTTCTGAGGAAAATTCTGTTGTCAGGGCATTGTCTTAAACACCTCTTAACCCTAGAGAATTCATTTTCCAGTAGAAACATGGTTGTTTTTTTTTTTTTGTGATAGGAAAAAAAACAAACCAAAACCCCTGAAATCCTATTAGACAAAAAATATTTAGGGTATCCTAAGAGATTAAGCACCTTCCTGGTGACCTTTCTTGCTGAAGGATTGTTGGTAGGATGTCTTTGTGCACGTCTGTGGGCAGAAGGAGTCAGTGGCACACTACAAGTTTTGAGTGCCAGTGCCAAGCACTGGATTGATGAATTTTTTCGGTTGCACTTTTCTTCTCATCCTTTCAGCAGTTCAAAAGCTGCAATGCTGAAATTGCCAATCTTGACCTCAGCTGTCTCCTGTGTTAATAAAACTCCCTGTGCTGCTACTTAGGCTGTGAGTTGGGACTCGGAAGTTTTATTTCTGGCTCTGCAATTATCCCACTGCTGTAATTTCCTTATCTGAATTGAGGATAAATAACAAAGCTCTCCTTCTTCGCAGAAGGTTCGGAGATTTGATGATGAGAAATGCTAAATAAGGGTTCAGTGTCGTTATGTGAACAAATATCACTTTGTTTGTGTGGCTTGACCATCTTGTAAGCAAGCAGAGAGTTGATGACCAAATCAAGATAAGAATTGAACAAATGAGGCATAATGAGCAACTTCAGACTGTTGAGTTCATTTTTTCCCTCTGCTTGAAAGTCATTCACTTTTATAAGTCTGTCGCTAGAGGATTTTTTGGTCTGTAAATCATTTGCCAGTTGGGTGTAGAAATCTTCTCATTTCGTGGCTTTGCTTATCATTTTAGGTGCCAAATAAGTTACTTATTAGTTTGTGTGATCATTAGTAATCTCAGCATAGAATCACATATTATAAGGTTATGTTTCCAATTTTAATGTTGGAATATTTTCAAGTGCATTTAAAGGGCATTTCTAGGGAGAAAAAAAGTGAAAATTAGAGTTTAACAGCAAGCTATCTTTGTAACAGAGAAAAAATATTCCTTCATTAAAACTATKCTTTAAATAGGTTGTGAAAAGGGCAGCAGAAAACTGATAGTTTAAAAAATATTTCCAACCCACTTTTTCTGTAATTTGCATTTGGTGTCATGGGTTAGGTCCTTCTGATCTCTCAGAGTTCATGTCTGTGGCAGCTTGCATGGGATTGACTTGTGGGTTGTGGAGTGGAAAAATGCATCCCAGGTTCCATTTGCATAAAATTTTTAGCCAGGGAACATTAGGAAATAGTTGGTCTGATTGGGTAAATAAATTTGACTTTAAAAACCTTCACTGATTTATTTGTGTTGGAGTCTATTTACCTTCAAACTGAGAGAAGGTTTGGATGGGATATTGGGAATAAATCCTTCCCTGTGAGGTTGGGCAGGCCCTGGCACAGTGTGCCCAGAGCAGCTGTGGCTGCCCCTGGATCCCTGGCAGTGCCCAAGGGAAGTTTGGACAGGGTTTGGAGCACCCTGGGACAGTGGGAGGTGTCCCTGGCATGGCAGGGATGGCACTGGGTGTTTTTTAAGGTCTTTCCCCACCCAAATCACTTGGGGATTCTATCAGTGATGAGAGTTGCTCCAGGGTGCCTRAGAATGACCTGGTGTTTGGGTGTGAATAGCTGTATGCTGATTTAAATCTTTAAAAACCACTGAGATAATCTTTCAGGCTGTTTTCCTTCCTGAAACCCCAATATTGTGACAAAAATCCATGCATCTCCTGGAAAACGATGGGTACTTTTCAGCTGGTGAATGAACACTCAAAATCCTGCTCTCCAGCTCAGAGAAATCCTTTTGCCAGCCGGTGTGCCATCCAGCTGGCACATCCTCCCTGGGGGGAGCTCAGGCAGGGGCTCTAACGCGGGTTTGAGCATTACCAGGTGATTAAAACCCAGTGAAAATGCTGTTTGCATCTTKGGGACATGAAAAGCAGCATCATTCYGACTAGCAGGCAGGTTGTGAGYGTGCCAAATGTCACCCCAAGGTGCACGTGGGTTCCCGTGTGGTGTCGGTTTTGCTCGCTGGCTTTTATGGACTGGCAGGATTTATGGACCCAGCAGGACAATACTGCCAGAGGTGATTCTGCCCCAGTGCCAGGCTCCCCTGAGGGACAATAACAACACCTGGTGTGCTGTAAATTTRAACTCAACTCGTGTGTGAGGGTTTAACTGCTGGGAACGCTGAGAGAAAACGTTGGGTGATTCTGCACAGACCTTGACATTTTTTTTTGGACAAATGGCTCTGCTGTCCCTGGGTAATGATGAGGCTCAGAGGGAGCGTGTGTGCAGAAATGAGGGTGCTGGAGCTGAGCTGATTTTCTCCCAGTAACCATCCTAACAGCTTTTAATGCCCTACGTGCAGATGATGAAGTTCCCCACCTGAATTATGTACTGGCAAGGAGCTATAACATTTCTTATGCCTGAGTAATCGAGGGCCCAAATCTGGCCCAATAGAGGCGATTTACAACAGCRTGTTCACGGCTGCCTTCTTTTATTGGGGCAGTAAATCACAGGAATTGTCAGCCAGCATCATGTGATGGGCCTGGATGGATATGGTTGGTATTGCAAGGCTCTCTTCATATTCTGGTATCCCTTCCAGTGATAAATAAACAGATATTTGAGCAACTTGTGGCACTGTGCTTGGGTTCATTGTGAGCCACCTTATTCTGCATGTGCCACAGAGTAGAAACATGTTTTTCTTAATTTATTTTCTGGTGGGAAAAGTTGAAATACGGGCAAAGCACGTTTTATTGAGCTAGACTTCTTCATTTTATTCCTGGAAAATTAATGCCTCCTCCTGTTGCTAAAAAAGAAAATAATATTATTTAGGAAACAGAAAAATGCTTGTGCTGRCTCTTCTCATTGCACTGCATCCTTGCTGGGTTGTATTCCAGATGCACATGGGTAAAATTACACTGAAAATGTTTGTTTCTTTATTAAGGAGTTTCTTCTCTCTCCGGCTGTTCTTTTCCTCAACCCCTATTAATTTTGTGTCCTTGGTGTTAGTCAGAAGGCATCACTGTAAATACTCCCTGTAGCACATTTGCTCTTSTGTGGGATCCATAAGCTGTAAGGACCTTGACCTTTTGCTGGAGAAGTTTACCCATTTCATCCCATTCCAAGCTGGTTAATGCATCTTTTTATTGCTTGACAAAACCTCCTCCTGGAAAACCCTTCAGCTGTTAATATGCACAAGAGCAGCTCCATCCTTGCTGCTGGTGGTGCTGGGGCTGGTGGGAACAATGCCCAGGCATTGGGATTTGGGTCCTTTCATCCCTTTGCCACCCACACATCCCTGAAATAGGATCAGCCTTCATGGTGTGCCCCAAGAGCAGAGTCAGGGCAGGGTGGATGTACAGAGCTGGGTGCTGTGGGAGCAGGTTGGCTTTGGGAGCAGCCAGAGCTCCAGCCTGGCCACAATTCCCTTCTTTTGACACCATTCTCCTTTGTCAAATCCTCCAGGACAAACCTGTGAATTCCCTCCTCTGTGTTGTAGGGATCTTCAGCAGGCACAACTCAAATAACATTTAAATRTTTATTTGTCACTCCCAGAGCATTATCTAAGCCAGACTTGCAGATTTTCACCTCGCTGTTTGTTGGGGACTGTGGGTGGATGGAACATGAAGGTGACATTGCAGCAGGGACCCTGCTCCTGCTCTGCCATCCGGAGATGGAGCAGCCYGGGAAGCTGCTGGTGCCATCTGTGSCATKGGGGGATGCCAGCCCWGTSCCTGGTGCTGCTCACACCCAGCAGAGTGTGTGAGCAGGGATGTCCCYGAGCCATCTCTGCCCTGCTGCCCGTGCCCTCCCTGTGCCACAGAGCTCGGCTGCAGGGCAGTGCCACAGGCAGCAGTGCCCAGCTGGGTGCATGGAAATGTGAACAGMATTCCCTCACTGGGGAATCTGTCAGCTCCTCTGACCTGTGGGACAGCTGACACCACAGGGACCATGAGTGTGGAATTCAGAATGATAAAATGCAGCACGGGAGACATCTCTGGGAGCCCAGACACGCAGACACTGTGCCCATACCCATTGGAAAAGATCCAATTTGAATTTCTCACCTCTAAAAATCCCTAAACAGATTTATCATACCAGGGCACCTAACTTTGATTCAGGCCACAATGTTTCTAGGACAGGCAGAAATCCCAGTTTGGAAGGCTGCAGGTTTTCTCTTTGTGGTCCTCAAGGCATGAAAATCCAACAACAGGTTCAGTTTTTACAGAGACTGGAGACAGATTTCTCATTAAGACAGACCTGGTTTYAGTTATTCCTCTGTGAAATAACCCTTGTGGCTGATTTTTAAATG
The DNA here is from genome assembly GCF_030028575.1 of Malurus melanocephalus. Classification (NCBI taxonomy): domain Eukaryota; kingdom Metazoa; phylum Chordata; class Aves; order Passeriformes; family Maluridae; genus Malurus; species Malurus melanocephalus. The sequence continues at coordinate 389,218 of NW_026623630.1, forward strand.
TCAATATTTCACTGGAAATATTTTTGATATAAACCCTTTTCCTCAATCTTAGAGCTCTGTTTGCCCATCCTCTGTCCATGCAGTCCACTGATAACTTCAGCCCTACAAACCTTCACTCCAGGAAATGCCATTAAGATTTTCTTTTAGCAAAAGTGAGCAGCCCTTCAGAAATCCTTGATCARGTCTGGATTTTCCTGTTGTGCTTTGCCTCCTGCATTTTTTTTTTTTTCCCATGGATAGCTGTAATTTAAAGCTTACAAGATCGATAAGTCCGAGATGCACAGCATAAATGGGAGAAGCAGACAAACAGCTGGTAAAGATAGGAGACAGCTGATGGAAATGAATTCAGCTATAAAGCATTTGAGTTACTGTCCTCTGCTGTGATTTCTGAGAGAGATTAAAAAATAGGAGGAGGGGGAGATACAAATCATCATCCTCTCCTCCCTCAGAATCTCACATTGAAACAGCATTGAATTTCTTCTTTTTCTTCCCATGTTTCTAAATAAAAAGGAGATTTTTTTTTTTTTTTTAATTTGGAGGAGAGCTTTTAATCAATTACAGGAGAATTGGGTTAATATAGAAATAACTGGGGGAAGTGTAATGGCAGGAAGTCTGGTCCTGATGTAATAACAGCATCTTGTCTTGCACTTGCTGAATCCAGCCCTGAGACAAACTGAACTCCTGAAAATGGCCTCTGTTCTGCCCTGATTCATGGCAGGAGGATTTTTCCACTCTGCTTTGCAGCCCTGGTGATTGTGTGTGGGGCTGGCTCGGGGTTTGCTCTGTTCTCCAGCCCGGGCATGCCTTGGAGCCGGCTGGCCCAGGTTGGGCTGTGCCCAGCTGGCACAGGCTGTGGCTCGGGATATTTGCATTTGGCATCACAAATTGCAGTCACATTGCTGCGGGGAGGTGGAGGCTCTGAAAGGCCGGGGGTAGTGCCAGCAGCAGAGCAAACAGTTCCGAGCTAAAGCCTCAATAGAAGTCAAGAAGGATTAAGGTGCAGCTGGAAGCAGAATTGAGGTTCCTAAATCACCGCAGAGCTTTAGAAAGTGTTTTCTGTTCACATCACAAACSGTAATTTATTCACAGAGGGGGTGARCTGGAAAATAGATGTGCCAGTGAATTGTGTTCTGGTGAAACTGCAAACTTCTGTTGRTGGGGAGGTTCTTACAAATGTTCCCTGTGTGCCTGTGGTCACAGAAACCCCTGAAAGGCTAAAGATGTGTCTGGCAATAAGCACAGACATTTTATGTGTTTACAGCTGTGTGTGCTGAATTTGTCTCTATTTACCCCGAAAGATCAGGGGCGCTTTGCAATATGAATTTGAAACGGTCTGGAAAGGAGGCACAGGTGCACGTGTGCACTTTGGAAGAAGGATTGGCTCTGTCCACGGGGAAATAATTCTGTCTGCAACTGGTGAGATGAGAGCAGATAAAGAGATTATCAAGTGGTGACAAGAAAGAAAATAGGTTAGCTGAATTCCTCTTTATCACTTCACCTCCCTTAAGACGCCTCTCTGAATATCTTGTCATTCATAGGAGAGGAAAGAAAATCACTTTTAAAGGTGACCTACAGAGGGAAAAACAGACCAAATAATACCTGTGTGCTGCTTTGGGTCCTGGGTGACATGGAGCTGGTGTGGTGTTCACACTGTGTGTGTGCTCTGTCATTTGGGAGAGTGAGAAAAGTGGGATTAGAGTTCCAAAGGCTTTTCCTTGCCTTTGCTGCTCCCAGCACTCAGTGGAGCATCCTGTGGTCCAGCTGTGGGTGGGAATATCAAGGTCAACAGCAGAGGTCCTGTCCTTGAAATAGAGAGGTTGATACAGAAATGCAGCTCTTGGCCATTATGTTTAAAACCAGTGGAATATATTGGAAAAAAACCCCAAACAGTGAAGGGATCTGTTTCCTCTGGATGTGCTTTTCTTCCACGAACCTTTTTTTTAATTTCTTCTTTTCCTTTAAAGGAAAGAAACTGAGTCATTGAAAATCACTTTGAAACGTGTTTCATGTTAGGAGAGCAATACTGCGAGGGATGATTGATAAGGTTTATTGTTTCTGGGTTCGTGTTATCTGGTGATTCCAAGGAAAGCTGAATCTTATCTGCTCAGTGCTACATAAACACTTAACAGACCTCAGAGAGCTTGTAATGCAAGCAGACAAGAAAGGCAAGGAAAGAGAGGGGAAAGGGAGGTGCAGAAAAGTGCCTCTTCTGAGGCCACAAACCTGATTTGGAGTAAGAATCAGATCCTCTCTCTTCAGCCTGTTTTTTCTGTTTCATGGGGTATGTGTCTTCTGTTACTCAAACATGGGAAAACTTCTTTTTCCAGTAAATGAAGGGCAGGGAGAAAGAGATCAGACAGAAACTCAATATACAGAGAAAAAAAAAATAAATAAAGCAAAGGAATTGTACTGATAAAGGTGCCGCTTTTAGATAAATTCAACATATGACATGCCATCCCTCAAATCACAATTCTGTCTTTCTCTCTAGATGCAGTAAAGTGGGGAGAAGGATTCAGATGTAAAACAACAAACTGACCATGCATTGATGAAGAAACAGCTGCAGGTACTGGTTAGAAACTCATGTTTTCCTTTTTAATGAAATATTTGTGCTTTGGATGTTGATTTTATTTGTCTCTATTTGTGAATTATCACAGATAAACTCACTGTGACCATTTTGGGGCCATTGGATACCATTTCTGTCTGGCAAACGCTCKCTATAAAAGCCTGAACACGTGTGTGTGTGTCTGTTTGTGCATGGAGGTGTGTTCTGGAATGATTCCATGTGATTTTAATTCCCTGGAGTGTGTGGACACGCTTTCAGAGCCTGACAGCTCTGGGGTCAGATGGAGCTTGTTTGTCTTCTCCTTTTGCAACTCGAGCAAACATTCATTTGTTACTGTGTGAGGCTGAGCCCTAAGCCAGGCTTTATCCTCTTGGAGCAGCTAATTGGTGAGGAAATTGTGATTTTACATTTAAGAAAACCCCTTCAGTTGGGGAGAAAAAGGTGCTGTGACCATTCTGCTCCGATTATTTCAAGGTCAGTGTCCTCCTCTGCTCCCCAGCAGCTGCTGGTGGCCAGCAGGGCAGGGATGGACTTTGGAATTCCTKAAAATTGGGCATTTTGAAGAGAAATAGCGGAAGAGCAGGGCCTTGGTGGTGGCACTGCCAACAACTGTTCATCAGGGGAAAAAAGGGTTTGGAGCCCTGGAGTTATTTATGGCCTGGACTTCCCCAGGACAGTTTGTTTCCATGGGATTTCAGTGCCCATGGACCCTTCCTGTAGTGAGATGTGTTTGGAGGAAATAATCACACTGGCAAGGGATTTCTGTCTGTTTATTTCATTATTTTAAATCCTATTCAGAAAAAAAAAAAAAAAACAAAAAAACCAAAAAACAAAAACCCAGCCTTCTAGAATTATGGTTTCTTCCTGTTGTGGCTGGTGAGAAGGGAGTCTGTGCTACCAATGGATGCATTTCCCATGAACTTTTATTAATAGGAGATCTAAGGCTAAAGCTTGGCCTATAATGAGAATTATTTAAACCATAATTTCCTTTGGAGCTGCCATTTGTTAGGATTTTGTGTTCTGCTCGCTGCCCTTGAGTACTGTAGAGAGCAAGTTTCTTATGTATCTGCTGCTGAATTTAATTTTGTGAACTTTTGTGTGATCTGTAAAAATCAGAATGATAAAGTTATTGATAAAAATATAGTTTGTCTGATTAGTATTTAAAATTCTTCAGGATTTTTTTTTAAATTCCCTTATTCTACCCACTGAAAAGCTGCTTGTTTCGTGACAGTCAGGGATTGTTCCAAGCAGAAAATAATTTACTAATTTCTGATTAACCCCAGCTAATCAGGCAGACAGTGGGATTCAGCTGCCGTGTGAGTCCAGAGCTCCATAAAACCTGGTTATGTTTTCATTTATCTCATTGTGGGAGCAGCTCTGCCCTGAAAAGCTGATTTCCTTGTCAKTTTGTGAGTTAGCTGGTGAACCTTCCCTCTTTCAAGAGCATCCAGCTGGAAAGGTCACCATGGGAAGGGTGGCTGTGTTTGGGGGATGAATGAGCAAGAGAAGAAAGATTAACTCTGCTTTTTTTTTTGTGGGACAGTCTGTGTTGGTTTTTCTTGCACACCTCCAAAACCTTCTCCCACCTTTTATCCCCCAAACCTTCTCCTGTGTTCTTTGTGAGGGTCTCCCGTGGGCTGAGCTGTTCCATTTTGGGGGAGAAACACTGGAAGTGTAGGGATAACGTTCCAAGTGCAGACCTTATGGAATCACAGAATGATTTTGGTTGGAAAAGAAATTTAAGGTCAAATCCAACCATTCCCCCAGTACTTCCAAGTCCGCATTAAGTCCCCARGTGCCACATCCACGTGGTTTTTAGATCCCAAGGAAGTCCCAAAGTGCTGCAGCCTTTAGGGCTGGGCCTGGCTGTGCCTGCAGGGTGGATATTTGGGATTGGGCTGTTCCACCCCTTCAGATCCCAACTCAAACCCCATTTTTTTGATTCTTGTGCCGTTTCGTCTGAACTGACCCGGTTTCTCAGGGCAGGGATGAGCTCTGTGACCTCCTTGCCCTGCGTGACCAGAGAATGAACCCAAATCCATTCAGAGGGGGCTCCAGCCTGGAGTTAATCTGCGCTGCCGGGGCTGCCCCACAAATAACTGCATTTACTCACACAGCCTCTCCTTATTGAAATGCATTTCTTCTCTTTGTCACCGAGAGGAATTKCAATTAAGATTCCACTGCCTGATGAACTTCCTATATTTAGAGCGTTTAGAGTTCATGGATCCGTTACCTTTTAAAAGATATTTGGCAGTGCGAAAGTTGGTGATGGTTCCTCTTAATTTAAAATTCAGGGCAGGATATATGAAATTGTGTTTATGAGGAGGGTGCGTACTCATGTCATTTTCAACTYGCTTTAAAAGCTAAATAAGTGGGTGAGGAAGCTCCCATCCTGAGGAGAAGAAAGGGCTCATTAAAAAGATTAGCTCATCGAGAACAAATTAAACTTCAGTGCCCCTGCATAAAGATTATAATAACTGTAATAATAAATGAATTAATAATGCATTAAAGGAGAATTCCTCCAGTCAGCTTGTCACACGCTTCTCCTTGAAAATTGACTTCAGTGAGGTGTGTCACATGAGCTAATGGCCTTAACTGATGGATTTGGGATTTTTCCWCACTCCAGAATCCACTTAAACCAATTTTTCTGTATTTTTGACAGTTTTCTGGATAGACATGAAGTAAGTTGAGCTGTTTGGTGCTGCAAGGCAGGGAGGGGAAGCTCGTGTTTGAGCCACAGTGGTCTCTAACCTCAGGGAAYCAGAACTGGTAAATCCTGACCACTTGGGAGGGAAAAAAATTGGCAATTCAGTGTTGGAGGCTGCAGCAGAGGGGAACATCTTGGGCTGATGTGGGATACAAAACTTATATGGAAACCAGCAGAGAGTAGGGTTAGATTGGCTATTGAGAAAAAAAAAAATCTTTTTTTGAAAGAATCTGTGGCTGCCCTTGGATCCCTGGAATGTCCAAAGTCAGGTTGGACAGGGCTGGGTGCACCCTGGGGCAGTGGAAGGTGTCTCTGCCATGGCAGGGGTGGGATGGGATGATCTTTAAGATCCCTTCCCACCCAAACCATTGTGGGATTCTGTCTGAAGAACTTCCATAAATTTGAAAGTTTTGTTCTCACTGAGCTGTGGGTTTTTAATATCATGGGATTATCAGGATATAGGAATAAGTTATCGAGTTTGGCACTGAAATAGAGGCATCCACAGGGTTTTAGCTGAGGAACTGTAGGTGCTGAGGGATCTCTAGAGACWGCAGAAAAGGAGAGTTTGGGATTTCCACTGTCTCCCCTGGGTAAGGGCTGAGTTTCTAATGGAATTAAGGGAATTGATTATCCAGACGTGGTAAACTCAAGCTGGTTGTAAAATGCATCTTTAGGCACCTTTAAAATTAATGGAGTATTCACTCCTGAAAYCCAAACCTGCTCCTCTGAACCCAAGCACTGCTGAAGATGGAGTTTGCATGGGTTGTGAGGTGTTAACTTTTAGAATCTTGAAAGAATTGAGGCCAGAARGGACCTGGAGWGGTTCAAAAAKGAATCYGTGGGTTCCAGTTAGAGRTTATGGGGAYRCWTACCCTGTTCCTAYAGWATCATGGAATGGTTTGGGCTGGAAGGGACCTCAAAGATCATCTCATTCCAAKCYCTGCCATGGATAGAGACATTTTCCAGTGGCTCAGGCTGCTCAATTTATGATGRTGATGTCACTCTGGTGCTTCTCTGYRTCCCCATCCAAACAGGTATTTGCAGGTGTTCATTTAACACTGAGCTTTGCAATGAAAGATGCAAAAGCAAATTCCTTCTGGGAGGCTTTGTTTTCTTTGRAAAATAATTGAAGATTCATCTCCACTGTTTTGTTGCTTTTATTGGAAAGGTCTTTTTAATAAAAATCCCATTGAGCATGAAAAGGACGGCATCAATGGGGTTCTTATCAGTGCTTTGCATCATGTTAATACCAGAGCCAACAGTGAGTAGTGCAGGTATTATACCAGAACAAAGGAAATTATTCCAGGGATTTTTTATCTGAGAATGTTTGGAGTTTGCTTGTCAAGCCATGCAATATGTGCTCTGCTTTATTTGCTGGCTGCTGTGAGAGCAGCTGAACAGTTGCTGTCGTTTGCACAGGGATTCTTTCCTCTCCCTGCGCCGCTTTACTTTGGCACATGATTTGAGGAAAATAGAGTGGTATCAAATAAAAGTGATGCTTTAATACCTGGAATTGTTTCAGCTCAGAGGAACGTTGCCTCTGTGTCATCTGAAGTGGTCACTCGGGGTGCTGGAGGCACAATCTTGTTTTCTGAGCCTTCCCAGTAATAAAGAACTCGGCAGTGCTGGTGAATTTTGGAACAGAGCAGTTCCTGCAGCAGGGACAGCCTGGGGGATAACAGGGGAAGCACAGCTCTGCCTGCTGGGCTGRAWCTGCTCCYCCAAACCCTCCCGACTTCTGCTCTYAGGGCAGCAGAAACCTAAATGCTGAGGTGGTTCTTAAATTTCCAGTAACGAGGTTGGGCTCATTAGCACTCTCATCAAATGGCGTTCAGTTGCTATCAGTCTGACTTGGATTTGAATTGATGACCTTGAGATAAAAGGCTTTTTATTCTATTACCCATCTCCTGAGCCATCAAGTCTTTAATATGCCGTGTAAAATCAGTTTTCAGATGGTATTTCTTTTCTATAATATCGTCATTTGTTATTAATGWTGTCTGATTTTGGGTGCTACAAGCTATAATTGTGCACAATGCCACTTTTGTTATTCCTGTTATTTCAGATTTATCTGCTAGATTGCCATATACTTGTAGACACAGAGAAAATGATTGGTAATGGAGTGTAATCCAGTTTTATAGAAATGAGTTAATAAAATCACAGAAGAGCACAAAGTTGAATTCAGCATTGGCAGACCTCATCTGTTACCTCAGTAAATTGATATATAAAATTCTGCTTTGATGCTGAATTAAGCTTTACTGCAAAACGCTGTATGGGACTACCAAATGTATGGTAAATTRAGCAAAAATGAGGAAAAATATGTAATACAAACATCACAATGAAGGAAGTTTATTATGCCACCCTTCTCCTGAATGGCTTTTCCCTGASCATAATATGGAGCAGATCATGTTAAAAACCCAATGTACACAGCAGTGTTAGGAGTGGAACAAGRGAGCTTTTCCTGTTTTSATGTGACTGTTTWTGTTTGGAAAAGYTAAAACTGGGAGAACTGRGATCACTGGGATAARGARGTGCCTTTAGGGAGAGCTGCTTTGGAAMCTCTCAGGTATGGACAATTTATTGTCCATATTTGATCTCACTTGAAGTGATTTAATAGGAATTTGAAAAGGAAAATGTTACAGAGCTGGGGCTGCAGCAGTCAGTGGYGCCACATTAAATGATTTTGTTCCAGACAAGATAACATTTCTATAAGATTATATTTATTAGGTTTTGACACTAAAAGCAATGTGTTAGAATGCAAATCTGGCACAGATTTTAAGGGGTCAACCAGCWGAGCCCTCTGGACCCCAGTGCATCCCCTGCCTCCAGTAGAGGTCTCGTGTCAAGGTCATTTTAGAAGCTCCCAGCGATGGGTCAGAGCAGCTTTCTTGGAGATAACGTGCTAAAATGATTAACTCTATAGCTCAGAAAGCTTTCCATACTGTCTGTCCTGAATTTCCCTCTCAGGGAATTACAGCAGCCACTATTGGTGTTCCCAAACTACAATGGATTGGCGCTTTCTTAATTAAACCCCGTCATGTGTCGGGATATCGCTGCCATGTCCCTTTCCCAGCCCTCCCTCTTCGTGGAGTGAGCAAATATCCTCCTTTCTAGGTCATGTTTTCTGAGCCTCACATGGATAATTACCTCCTGTGTCCTGTGCTTAACATCTGGTAATGTTTCCCCAAACACCACTTGGCTCTGGCAGCAGCCTCTCCTTGCTGACTCACGCTTGGGTTTTATCCTTTCCAGCCTCTGTTCTCACTCTGTTGCTGCCTAGCAAAAAAAAAAGAAAAGGTTTGAAATCTTGCCTTTGATTATTTCTAAAATAAGTAGGACTTGGAATATCTTTTATTAAATTATCTTCATAATTTCAGGTTGATTTTTCTAAGTATTGTCCTTTAGGGTCCTTGTGAATCCCTCACGCTGTGTACAACCTCAGTCACACATGAAAATATGGGATCAAGGCAAAMACCGGTCCAGATGTGCTGATGTGGRCCCTCAATYTGGRAATKKACAGWCAAARTYCATTYTTTGAGGRTATTTATTGYCAGCCTAAACTCACAAGTTGGTAGATGGACCTTGCTGTGACAAACATGCTCTGTTTTGTCTATTCAAAACCTATCACATGGAGTTCCCTCCTGTGATAATTATCCTCATTTAAAAAAAAAATGAAGACTGGGTTGACATGATTAGAAGTTGACATCTTGGCAGTTTCTTCTCACTTTATATTCCTGGAGGTACTTACAATTCCRTTGTTTAATCATTTGTTCCTGGGTCTTGCAGCAATCTGAATTTAGACTTAAGGAAAACTCCTCTTTCCATTTCTAAAAACAGCTGCTCTGTCTGACCATCTCTTGCCCTCAGTCATACTCTGAGTGCTAAAAACTAATTACTGATGGCTTAAAGAGAGCTGCAGCAGATACCTGGAGTGTTTCAAAAGGAATTTAATCCTTAATGATTTATCCAGCTCTATCTTATCCACATTGTCCTTGGCTCTCTGTTCACTCTGTGGTCCAAGCTCCAAGTTAAAATGAATTCTATTGAGAGTCTGGCCACTGTAAAACATCTTTTTGTGAAGAAATAGGTTTTAAAAGGTGTGAAAAATGCCAGCCTTTTGTGATTTGCAGTTCTTTCTCAGATAGATAATGGACTAGGGTTGCCCTTTACCTTTAAAATCCCTTTTTGCAGGCAAGGTAGGAAGAAGGGATCTTATCACTGAAAGTGAAAGGTTCCTTTGTAAGTGACCATCTTTGCTTTTTTTGATTAATCACGGTTAATTCAACGACTGAAGGGTTAGAAAAGCTCATTAGGATTTATATGAATGACTTCTTATTGCTTAATTAGTCTTCATTASTTGAATTGGAAGACTTGAGGATCCACATTTCTGCATTACTGACCAAACCCACGATAACCAGGCAGTTTATTATTGTTTCTGTAAGTGCACTGCAGGTGTGGTTATCCTTCAGGAAATGGAAATAGAAATTCATTTTSTGAAAGYGAATTATTTTCAAAAYTCATTCAAAYAGCATAAGTAAATGSSAGGGAAYGRAAAGTGATTAAAAATGTAAGAATTAATAGCAAAAAGTAGATAAGCAAAYGCTATGTATACAGATGTGCATAGTGACATAAAGGATTACAGAATTAATTTATCGGTGGCATTTCTTTTGGAAGCCAGGTCAGATAAATAACAGTCCTCATGTGCAAGAACCCTAACAAAGTCAGTGGGGCAAASCCAGACAAGTCAGTCRAARAATAAAAAGAAAATACCCAAAAAAWTKTATTAWTTTTTTTCCTTATCAGGTAAAATACTTAGTTKATAAAAAACTAGGAAGAGGATCAGTGAAATTTCTAATCTAGAAATAAGAATTGCARTTTTCTCTGAAGTTGTGGTAATTAGGAAGGCCTCAATAAGCAGCTGCTTCGAGATGGGATTTGCAGACCAAACTGTTGGGCAGCAGTGACTGGGTGTCGAAGTGATGAGGAACTGCCGTGTTTTCTGACAGTCTGGATCCTGATCCTGACTCCTGGATGGGATTCCTGTTCTGGATGGGGTTCTCTGAGCTGAGATTTCTCTGGAAAGAGTGGCCCAAGCGGGGCAGAGGTGGCAGAGGTGGCATTGGCCATTCCCTCCCTGTCCTGGGGCTGTGCCAGCCCTGGGCAGTGCCAGCCCTGCTGTTCTGTCCCCAGGAATGTGTTCAGGGCACTGCTCATCTCTCCTGCCCATCACAAGAGCTCATTCGGAGGGAATTATTTCCATATACACGTTTAGGGTCAGTCCTAAGTGCTGTTGCCTCATTAAATCCAATCAGGCACCGTTACCGTTCTCTCTGATTAACAGGCACACTTTCTCCAAAGGGCTGTTCCCCTAAAATCCATGTGTTCCAGGCAGGTCCTGTCAGATTCTGAGTGGGTTCCTGGAGAATCCTGGAGAGCTGGAGCCGCCAGAAAGGTGTTGGAAGGTGGGAGGGTGCCAGGATGTGGCCATGGTGGATTTTCCATGTGGAAGAGGCTGCTGAGGAATAATCTTTTTTTTTTTGTGGTGTTTAATTGTTGTTGGTTTTTTTTGTTGTTGTGTTTTTTTTTTTTTTTTTTGGGTCCATTTGAGTTGGCTGGAGCTGCCCACGAGGTCTCTGTCGTCACAGCACAAGTTGTGTCTCGGGGACAGGGGTGGGGGGCACCCACTAACGAGGGACCCAGAGAGAGGGAGACAAAGGGACWCTGTCTGCGCTCATCCTCCTGCATTTGGGATTAATGAACGGGCAGAGGGGAGGGCTCTGAAACCTCTGCCACGGGGCAAGGAGAGCTCTCCAYGGAGTTCTTGCTGCTTAATGATTTCATTTTGGGTTTGAGGGACTCTTTGTTGCTGTGCAGTGGTTCTGGGCAAACTGGGTTTGGGGGAGGGATYGATGTTTTCAAGGATGCTTCGTGCCTGCATTAGAGAAATGCTTATTTTTCTTAATTCTTTCATGAAATCTCGCAGATTAATGATGCAAAAAGGGCTTTTTGATCATCTGTTGAGCTGCTGCGTCCCTACAGGGCRGTTGTTTTCATTAAGCAACTCGGGTTTACAGTTCTACAATGCAGATTTATGTTAAAAAGTTAATAACAACCCTAGAGCACCAAATAACAGGGCAAGCAATTCTCTCCAGGTAATTAAAACCCGAACCTTTCTGACAAAACAAGATCTTCTGTAACCTGTGAACCCAAAAACCTGTCTTGGTTTGCTGCTGCCTGGCACTGCCAGTCCCTGCACGGGGCAGAGCTCGTGCCTGTTGTGCCTTCCCCAGCAGGCAGGAGATAATCCTGGGCTCCTTCCTCACAGCCCAAGTGCCAGCAAACTCGCTGAGATTTGCCAGCCAGCTCCTCTCAAACAGAATTTCCAATGTCTGTTTTCTCAGTGGAAGCACTGCTTGGAGTTTCTTTCCTTTGCTTGCCAGTGATGGAGGGGTTTGGGTGGATGGAACAGACTGCAAAAGTGTAAAAAAACCTCATTCCTCAACAAGCTGCCCCAGAAAAAAGTGTATTTTTTTTCCCCCCTTTTGCCAAGGAAAAAAAACAAAAAAAAAAAGCAGTTCCCATAAAACCAGTCCACTTCAACATGATGTCCTTTATCCCCCAAATCAAGATGTGCAGTTCTTGCCAAACTGTTTAGAGGCCATCATAGCTTAGGGTGGACTTGTTGGAAGGGATCATACTTGAGTTTTAATTATTTACWCATTAATTAAACAGAGTTTCATTGTACATTCAGTAATTTATATATGAAAATTCATAAAATTGACATTATAAATGTATCTAACTGTATAAAATTTATTGATAAGCTGATCTTAACAGAAACCCCCCCAGAAAGCGAGGACAGGTATGGGGATGGGTTGCTGATAATTGCAAAAAAAACTCAGCAAAACTCCAAAAAAAAAGCCAGGAGAACTTTGAAAAAACTTCAGATGGCTCTGAGAGTCAGAGACAGAAATGAGCTGAATTTAGGAATTCATCAGAAAATCTTTAAAATATCATTTGCTCAGCTCTAACAGAATTTCCATTTTCCAAGTTCAGCTGACGCCCTTTAAAAGAGGAGTTAATTGAAATGGGGCAGAAGGACAGAGTGAGATATTTTAGGATTGGGGAAATGTAGTGCTGAATGTTTTTCCCCCAAAAAAATGTGGTTCTGCTGCCATGTGAGCCCCGTTCCCAGCTCMGGGATGTGTCACCCTGCAAATTGCAAAACTCGGTGTTGAGAAAGGCGCCTTGAACAGGAGCCAACCAAGATCCTTAAAAGGCTCCAGAAAAGATGAGTCACGGCTTCAACTCAGAGCATCTGCAGAGCCTTTCAGGTGAAATTCCCTGCAACTGCYGCGATTCCTTGGGGAAACTGCCTGGATCTGGGAGGAAAGGAGGTGCCATCAACCCAGGAGAGGATGAGGGGACAGGAGAGGTCCCAAAGCCACCCTGAGCAGTGAGGAGGAGGAGGAGGAGCGGAGGAGCTGCCCTGGCAAGGTCAGGAATTTCTGAGCTGGTGAAAAAGGGCGTTGGGGGTCTCGTGGCTGAGTGGTGTCACCAGGAAGGGGCAGATGTGAAATGTTGCCTGGCTCAGGGTGTGCAGGGTGGGGTTTGGGGTCGTGGAGTGTCAGAGCGCTTTGGAGAAATATTTGGGATGTGTTCCTGCCTGGTCTGAGCTGTGTTTTGGGTCTGTGCCCATCTGTCCCCCATCTCTCGTTCTTTTTGCAGTTTTGTGTCACAGAGCCTTGGTTACAGCACATCTCGCTGTAAGATCAGGATTTTATTTCTGTAAAGTCAGGATTCCTGAATCCCTCTCTCAGCCCAGATGTTTTGTGGGTTTTGTTGTTGTTGTTACAAAGTTTTTTTTCTTTTCTCCCTCTCAACAAACGCTGCTTTCTCAATCTCTCAGCTGTGCTCGATGTCCCCTCAGAGCTGAGACTTCTGAGTTTGTTCTGAAGCACCCAGTGTTTTGTGTTTCTTAAAACACATCTAAAATAACCTTTACTGGAGCCATTCCTTTTACCTTTTCTGCCTTACTGGTCAGTGTGGAATTARATTTTTCGCCAGTCATTTGCTGCCCAAATGCACTCAATTTTCTTTGCTGAGTGTGTTTCTGATCCATTTGAGTTTGGAAGAACCCAAATTCAGGTGCTCTGTGGGACCTTTTCAGAAAACACCGAGTTTCTCTACTGCAGAGCAGATTCTTTTTAGCACTGATAGGATTTTTAGGGTGTCCCACCACAACAATTTTCAATTTGAGCRTTCCCAGCTGGCACGAGGAGGTGCCATCCCAGAGCTGTGCAGGCGCTCCCGGCTAATGAGCTCTGCATTTGGCTGCTCTGGGATGTGCCAGGTTTTGCCTGGCAGCCTTTTTTTTTTTTTCTTTTTTCTTTTTGGCTCCTTCTGAGGCAAAGCAGCTTCTTTCTGTCTTTGTAATAAATGGGGACAGCTGCACGTCGAGGCAGTGTCCTTCCAGATTTGGGGGATTTATCAGAACTGGGCTGGAGCTGCTCACAATTCCTTCTGGAGGTGCTGAATCTCTCACTGACTTTGATGTGACCYCAGTGGTCGTTCTGTCTTTGGCTGTGTATGGACAGTAAGTAAATGATGATTATTTTTTCAGACAGAGGTTCTTGTAGAGTTAAAAATTTCTGATTTTCTTCAGGAAAAAGTCATGATATGACAAWGGGAATGGATTGAGTCTGAAAGAGGGCAGGGATGGATGGGATTTTGGGAAGGAATTCCTGGTTGTGAGTATGGGGAGGCCCTGGCACAGGGTGCACAGAGGAGCTGTGGCTGCCCCTGGATCCCTTTGAGTGCCCAAGGCCAGGCTGGACATTGGGGACAGTGGGAGGTGTCCCTGCCATGGTAGGGGTGGAATGGGRTGAGCTTTAAGGTCCCTTCCACCCAAACCATTGTGGGATTCTGTTCCACATTAACAGAACGCTGTCCTTGTTTTTTGTTATGAAAGCTCAGATTAAAGGGGCATAAATAAAATATACGCATTTCCTTATCTTTTCTGTATCCCTTTATGTATCTTGTTTCTCTTTATTTTGTTTCTTTCCTGTTCCTTTTCTTGCATTATCTTTTGTTTCCTTTCTATATCCTTTTTGTTCCCTTTTCTTTTCCTTTCTACTGCAAAGTCCCCGGTTTCCCAAATCTGTGAGGTGCACACCTGAATTTTCAATTAATTTACTTTTCTCCTTGGACAGCTCCATATTTTTCTTTTTTTTGCCCCTCCATGTTACAAACAAGTTTTGTTCTCCCTCCTCACTCCAAACTGGAGCTTTGCTCTGCCAGAACTTCCCATCTCTGAGCATCTCTGCTGTATAATTACTTTACATTTCTTTCTGGCTTCTCTTTAGGCAGGGGAATTGCATAACTTAATGGGTAAAATACTAATTATTTTGGATCTGTCACTGCACGACCRATGATGAATAATGCAGATTCTGCTCTGCTGTGCTGGGTGCAGTTGTTGGGGATTTTTGCCTTTTTTTCCTCTCATCACCTGCCTTGAAGTATTGTGACATTGGGTGACACGGATAAACCTGGCTTCTGTAATTAAGATTAATTTTAATGATCCTGAGAAACACTCGCTTTTGCGTGTTCTCATGGTTTAAACGTGGTTTAAACATGGTTTAAACATGGTTTAAATGTGGTTTGAGCAGTTTTCCAGCTCTCCTGTCTGCTCAGGGCTCTGCTGATTTCTCCAGGGGAATACCAGGATTCAGGAGGATAAAACTTCAGAATGCCCCACCATGGCATGTTTAGGTTTTCTTATTAATGAAGGTATTTTTTGTGCTTTAGATCAATGAATTTTTCCCATCTGTCCATGGAAGATCTGGCAAATAAAGCCACTGAGAGGGGAATTTTAAAGCATCACTGAGGAGGGAATTTCAGTGCCTATAGATTTGACTTTTCCAATYGAATTCACCTTATTTTCWGTGAACATTGATATGAYTGGGAATTTTYCCACTCCTGCTTCCATAAAACAAGYTTTAATCCTCCTTGTACAGGCTTTTGCAGCTGCAAAACAAATGAAATTTGATGAAAGCAGTGAGTGAAAGCCCAGGTTCCTCACCCCCTCCCTGCACACTGTGCCCAGAATCCATGGAATATCTCCAGGAAATGTCTRGTTTAGTGGGATTTTACTTTTCCCYRCAGTTTGCCAGCRGAGCTGCTCMTTGCTGGCCTAAAGAAAAGTCATTTAYGAGTGGTGGGTGAGGAATTTGTGCATGTTCAGCTCCTCTGTCTGAGCTGACACCGAGCTCCGAGGCTCTGTCCATAACTGTCCAACCGGATATTTTCAAACTGGATTTGATCCCCTTTAGGCACTGAAATTTAAGAATTTAACAGCCTTTTTTTTTTTTGTTTTTCCTCCCATCCCTCCCTCTTTTTTCCCCCCCTGTGGCTGTTCAATATTAAAAAATCGTATCTTGTGGCAGGAAAGTCGGCAGGGATGCTCCTGCTCCAAGGGGAGCTCGATGCTCATTATCAGCAGCACAGGGTCCCAAAACACTCTGAKGAACCTGGCAAAACCAAAAATACTTCAGATTTATTTATTTTATATTTATTATTTAWGTYTAAGAGGGAATAAAATCACCTTTCTGGAGTGCAGGAGAATCTTGGGTGGGTTGGGGCTGCCCAGATTTGCTCTGGCAGGAAAACTCAGTTTGATATTCAGAGTTGGTTCCTGCAAAAGGAGGACATGGGAAGGGAAGGTTTGGAGGATGCCCCTGMACTCCAGAAAGGTGTTTTTATTCAAAAAAACCTTTAAATCTTTTGTTCAAAAATCTTTAAAGGTTTGAAGGATGCTCCAGCACTCCAGAAAGGTGATTTTATCCCCTCTTAGACTTGGAAATAAATCTGAATATATTTTTGGTTTCGCCAGGTCCATCAGAGTGTTTGAGAGTAGGAATGGAGCGTTTCCAACCAGAGTTTGAGTCCTCACTTGCAGGTGAAAAAGCTCTGGAAAAGGAATAGGATAAAAGAATTGGCTGTTTGTTAATTCTTTCTGTAGTAGAGTCCTTAAAAATTTAGCAACTCAACTTCCCAAAGTCACCGCTCCCACTCAGGGATGAGGTCTGTTACAGGAAAAACCACCTTGGTGTTCCCAGAAAATAATGAACTSGGGACATATTTATTGGCTGTATGGCTTGAATTCAAAAATCTTTAAATGGGGATGAAAGAGAGAAAGAAAGTGGCCAATTTTCCCAGCAGAAACATTTATCAGGGGAGGAAATAGTTTGAAAAATGTAATTTTTTAGCCTGAGGCCAAACAGAGCAATCACATATAGAATGAATCAGATGGATTCCATGTGCAGAAATGCTGGAAAATCTTCTTTGAAGCATTAATCAACACTTTCATGTTATGATTTTTAGGTTTGTAATTACAATCATGCAGTATTTACCAAGTGTGGATGCTTACATTGCAGGGATTTGTTATCAAATTGGACATGGGGCTTAATTTGGATTAAATTCAGAAACTTTGTGTCTGGAAACCACTCGGAACTTTGTGCCTTGCAGGCAAAAAGTGCAGAGGAAGAAYGTGAGGAAGAGAGGAAATAAATCCCCCAACTGCAGGGACAAAAATACACTTATTTTTCTCTTTTAATTAACCATGAGAGTTCATGTATGATAATAGAAACAAATGAGCCTGATRTAAATTTAAATTCATTGCAAATCAGAGGAGCACAAAAATTCCAAAAGGTTGAACTCTCCAACCACAGCCCTATGGAAAGCTGGGCTTAGGAGCTGATTATTGTGAGGCTGAGCCTAAGTAATGAGCATGAAATATTAATCAGGCTCTGAAATAAAGGTGCWTTGGCATTAAGAAATGGAATTGAACCAGGTTTAGAAGAAACATTTCAAATTATTTTGTGCGATGGGCTAACGCAAATATTGACTCCCCGGTCTGTTAATGCAAATAAATTAAATTATTAGGGATTAATGGCTGGTTTAAACTGGAGAGAGCCCAAAGCTGGAAGGTTTAACCTTTTCCCTGCTCATCCCTGACTCAATCTCAGAGCTCATTTCTCACCCAGGTACCACCAGCASCAGTTGTGTAACTCCCTGAGCTCGTGGTCCTCGTTCTGCTGGGGGAGATGAGCAGCAGTTCCAAAATCAGTATAGAAAAAGCRTTTTTTAAGCAGGGAAAAGTCATAAAAATTGATTTTATTTAYTGAGTATAGCCAATCATTATGAATAATGTGTAAGTTGGCCTGTTAATTACAGTTTCCTGTCATGGAAGTTGCATCCTATGGGTCTGGGTGGTTTTGATCCCAAATTCCTCACAGGCAGGTTAAGAGAATTCCTTCTCAGAGATACTGATCTCCCCTGAAAGGAACTGCACATTCTGCTTTCTGTGGGATTTAGTAGTTTGCAAAATGATTCAATTTAAAGTTTAATTTCAAAGCAAACTGCAGCAGACAGTGAGGTGATTGCTGTTTTCTGCTGGACTGGATTTTGGCTGTGAGTGCTAAAATCAGGTTAACAAGTGATACAACCTTAGAAAGAAAGATATTTTCATTTCACATTAAAAAAAACTCCCTCAGAAATCCAAATTGCTGGCAAAAATGATGATTTCTCCTTATTGAGTGTTGTGTTTACAACCAGGAGCAGGGCCATGGGTGAATTTGGGGTGTGGGAAGGATCTGGGATTGCAGCAGTCCTAGGGACAAACTTCAGCACTTGATGAAAAAATAATACAGCCAATTAATAGATAATCACGTGTTAATAATTGAGATGAACTTGGGGATGAGTGCTGTTAATATTTAAACATTTTTCTGATAGATTAAAATTAATCACAGGATTACCTATCAGGCTGGAGGGAGGTTGGGGAGAAATTCAAGTTTGCCTCCTTAATACAATGGATTTCTGAAGACCACTTCAGCATCAGCTGATGTTCTGTGGTTCAGATGAGGTTCAAAAGGCATTTCCTATGTGTTACCTCAATTTTTTCAAATATTCAGGGAAAAGAACCTCAATATCTGCAACGAAATACATTTGAAAGGAGTTGGGGTTTGCTTTTGGTGGTTTGTTTTTGTTGGTGAGGTGGTTTTTTGTGGGTTTTTTTTTGTGTGTTTTTGGGTTTTGGAGGGGTTGTGGTTTTATTTGTCTAGGACTTTTTTGGTTTTTTAAATTTTTTTTGTTTGTTTGTTTGGTTTTTTTTTTTGTTGTTGTTTTTTTTTTTTTTTTTTTTTTTTGCATGCTGTGACTCTTGAAATCTAAAAGTAAAGAAAACCCAGCCTGCCTGAAACTGCTCCTTCAGGTGCAGGAATGGAATATTTGAAAGATGAATTTACAAAGTGATGACTCCTGATTATTCCAGGTATTTCTCCAAAGGTTCTTCAGCAMATCCCCTTTTGAGATTAGTTTTCTTGTAGTATTTCTGTTCTATAAATTGCTTCAACTAACACTGCAAAAAACCTGACTGACTGGAATTTTGTTATGTATTTTATTCATAAAACCTGAATGTGTGTGTTAGAATTCCTCACTGGACTGTATTTTTTGCTAAAGGTAATGAACAGCTTTGGGAAATTTAATAGGTACCAGGTCACCACAGGAAGCAGAGCTTGAACTACACAAGATTATCTTGGAATAAGGAATACAGAGGGAAGCATCTTAATCTTATATTCTGGATTTCTAAATGAGTTACTTTTCCAGATAATTTTAACCTCATAACTTCATAGCAGTTAATATATTTCAGTCTTGAAACTCCACAGTTCTCCAGGTCCTGTTTCTGCTGTCCTCATCCCCTTTCCCAGTTCACCTTCCAGGTGAAATGCAATAATTTATCAGCAGCACTTTGGATTCCAATAGTTGGTGCTTTATTCAGTGACTTTGGAAAAAGGGCTGGGATAAAAATTTGGACTCAGGAAAGAATCCAGAGGTTCTCATCCACCTTGTGGGGAAAAGCACTGCGTTCTCTCTTGAATACATTTATAGGAGAAGGTGGTTGAAATAGTTGGGAAACGAGTGTAGCCAAATGGGGAAGGGATCCGAATCTCTGGAAAAATTATTTATGAAATTGCACACAGTTTTGTCTTCCTTGTTTTCTCTCCTGACCTTAATTTAATTTTGTTTTGAGGTTTTTTTTTTTTTTTTTTTTTGGGGTGGGGGGTGGTAATGGAGGTTTAAACAGACAATAACTGTATAATAATGGTGATTAATATTCACACAAGGTAATTCAGGTGGGAAAAACCTCAGGGGGGGTGAATCTAATAAATGCTTCCAGAGAAGGATCTGCTTCCCAAGTGCTTGAGGGGGAATACACAAACCAGGAAAAGGAAACCAAAAACCCACTCTGGGGTTTTCGAACTACCCCAGAGATGGGGCTCAGAGATTTCTGATGGTGTTAATGTGAGCAGAGCATCCAAATCCCTGGGAATGTTGCTCTCCATGGTGCCTGGAGGGAGCAGTTCCTGCAGAGATTGGGGACTTGGTGCCCCTGCTCTGGGCTTCAGCTGCTCACAGGTTCCAGGCTGTGGAGTCCCAAGGTTTGAAATGAGCTGAGCTGAGCTGAGTGAGAGCCCTGAAATTCCTGAAATAGGAATGAGGGGATGTTCCCTGCGCTCTGCAGGAGGCACAGCTCGATGGGGTCTGCTGCTCTGACAGCTTTGCCAGCCTGGCCCTGGGATGGCTCACACAAAGTCACCTCTGACTGTCTGTTCTGGGCACGTCATCTGTCAAAGCCTCTCTGTCTGCTGGGCATCGATGTCCTTTTGGACAGATTTATGTCACACCCCACCCTGAACTGTGACCGAGACCATGGGAAACAATGAAGGAAGCAGATGCACATTATTTCTTCATTATTGTTATTTTATTACCATCTATAAATAATTTCTTTTTTTCCCYCYMMAAMMMSMKYYYYCTWTKTKTYYTYTTTTTTTTYSCTTTTCTCATTGTTGYTGTAATGGGCTGTCTCAGCTCCACAACCATCAGAAACCTTGGCCTGATGAAGCCACCATGAAACATTTAAAGATTTAAATTATAAACTCCGAGGGAGAGAAGCGCTGGTGCGTGATTAGTTGAAAGTTTTAAACATAATAGCCGTATTCTTCATGTGCATGTACAAAAATGGCTCGTGTCAACTGTAATGTGGTTTTTAATACATATTAATAGAGTCTGCTGCGCCGTGGATGGTTTGGACACCTTTTGGCAGATGGCTGTGGGATGAGAGGATGCACAGGATAAATTAGTCATTTAGGGAAAGAAAACAATGCTCGAGTGATAAGGCTGACTCTGCTCCGAGATGCAGTTCCAGCACATCGCCCCTGCCACCAGAAGGATTAGAGGCAGGATTAAATTTGCCAGGGCAATGAAATAAATGAATAGATAAATTCCTGTGTCAGAAAGGAGCTCGCTGCTGTTACAGCTCGTTGTTAGGGCTGGGTGTCCAGCTCCTGTCCCTGTAGAGGTCAGTGGGGCAAAGCCAAGGCTGGGGCTCAGTGTGTCCCTGGGAGGGCTGGAGGGGAGGAACAACTCCCACGTGGAGCCCCAAGGTTGTGAGGTTTGGAGGCATTGGATGTGTGGGTCAGGCAAGGAAAGGCTGAGAGAATTGGGATGGATCAGCCTGGAGAATAACCTGAGACAATTAGGATGGATCAACTTGCTTTGGGATGACCTCTTTGGGATGAGCTAATTGTGCCCTTTCAGTGCCTAAACAGAATATAGGAAAGATGGAGAGAGAACAATTTGCAGGGGCTACAGGGACAGGACAAGGGGGAAAGGCTTCCCACTGACAGAGAGTGGGTTTAGGCTGGATATTAGGAAAAATTCTTCACTTTGAGGATGGTGATGCCCCAGCACAGGGTGCCCAGAGCAGCTGTGGCTGCCCCTGGATCCCTTTGAGTGCCCAAGGCCAGGCTGGACATTGGGGCTGGGAGCAGCCTGGGACAGTGGAAGGTGTCCTTACCCATGGGATGGGCTTGGCTTTAAGTTCTCTTCCCACCCAAACCCTTCTGTGATTTGTGTGTGGAAGGCAATAACCACTCTGCCCTATAACTGATGTGAGATGTGAAAGCAGTTGATGGCTGAGCATTGTCCCCTTTTTGTTCAGCGCTGTTCAGAAAACAGAATTAACTGTAAGTGTATTCCACTTTCCAGGTAGTGGCCTGACAAATGACAGGGATTTTGCAGGAAATCACTTTAGCAAACGCTAAAGRGCACTCATCCCTGAGCCAGAGTGCAGCAGCTGCTCGGGCAATTTATTGCCGTGCACAAATTCCTGATCGGGGTGTTTGTTTGTAATCGCTCTGCCTGGGAACCCTGGCATGGCTGGGGGAGTCTGGAAGGAGAGATTTAAAAGCAATCTGCATTTTCTCTCTTGGAAATGTGAGCCATTCTCATTCCTCGAGTTTCCAACAGGAGAGGCAGTCGCTTTTGGCTTCTGCTGGGTCGGAATGATTGTCAGGGCGCATAATGAGCTTTGTGCGGAGCGAGCGCTCTCTGAACATATGTGAGCGACAAGAACCTGGCTCCTGCTGGCTGGGCACGCTGCTCCACAGCCTGCCTGCCTCTCCAGGGCCTTGGAGCATCTCAGGGTGTCCAGACACCCGTTTGGATCACCATTCATCGAGCTCATCCCTTTGGGTTCTGCTCTGTGGCGAGGAACAAACGAATTCTAGCGCGGATCACGAGCTGTGACCAAACTGTCTCTTTTTACCAGTGAGAGCTGTGTTTTCTCTGGAAGGAAAATCCTTCTTCAAACCTTTGAGAAGGAGCTTTGTGAGGAAGGGGGTGCACAACAACAGCCTGGCAGGTTTGCTCCGTGTGCTGACACGCCGTGCCGGAGCCGCGCTCAGTGCCGGAGATGTGGCAATCTGTAATTTACTGAGCTGCCTGTTAATTCTGGGCTGGAATGAAATCTCCTGGGCTCTGTAATTGCTACAAATGTTTGCTCGACTCCACCACATCGCCTGACATTTTATCCACAAGTTCGTACCTCGCCGAAATGACGGTCTGGTAAAACGCCGCTGTCAGGCAGCAAAATATTAAAGAAGTGCAGATGAGAGTAAAGGCATTTTAAAAGAGCTTTCTACGCCTCGGAATTAGGAACATTCATCCCATCTCCTGCTGATTACACACTTTGTAATCTCTATTGTTTCCTCGGCTGGGGTTTCATTTTCCTCGGCACGTTGGCAGCGCTGGCGATSGCAGTGACAATCCTCCCGGCAAGGCTGCGAGGCCAGCGGGGAGCCAGCCTGACTGACAGATATTTTAAGCCTTTTTGTGGTTCAGGATTAGTGAAACGTTCCCAGGCAGACCTGTTGGAGTGTGTAATGCATGAGATGCTGGCTCTGTCACCTKCAGGGGTGGCTTTGGGGTCGGGTTGGTGTCGTTCCTCCTGGGGTTACACCTCAGCCGTGATCCCTTGAAGCCTGGGGCAAAGGAAATGCCAAATTTCCAGTGAAATCAAAGCCATCCTCTRACTCTTCATGGCTAAATTGCTGCTYAGGGGCTTTTTGGTGATGCTGGTTGAGATGTTTGTGTTTGAGATGAATATTTTGGGGTCACCAGGYGGTGCTGGGTGAGGCTCAGCCTGCTCTGCACTGGGACACGTTCCGCAGCACCATTCCCATCTGCACAGCAGGCACAGCACCCCTGAGCCTGGAAAAGGACCATTGAATCCAAGCTGTGCCCAATCCCTACTTTGTCCCCAGCCCAGAGCACTCAGTGCCACCTCCAGCCCTTCCTTGGACACCTCCAGGAGTGGGGACCCCAAATCTCCCTGGGCAGCCCCTTCCATGCTTCTCCACCAGGTCTTAAAATGGATCAGCCCCACTTGGCAGCACTCTGGGTATTTCCTGGAGCCCTGAATTGTCTCTTTGGACAGGGAGAATGGTGCTGGAGACAACAATCAGCTCCTGGGATGKTTCCTCCTCACCTGCAGATTCCTTGCAGCAGCCCTGGAGCTGATTTTGCAGCGAGTGAGAGCCACTCCCAGACGCTTGGGATGCCCCAACTTGTCYTGGATTATGGAAGATTAAAGTATTTGTGGAAAACACTGATTTCTTTGAGTGTGAAATCGCTATCCCTTGTGCCCAGCAAGCTTTTGTGAGCCCGTTCAAACACCAGCCAAGCTGAGAATGAAAACAGCTTTCACTCCAATAAAGCCAAAGTTGCAAAATGAGAAATGCTGTTCTTCCAAAAGAAAAGCAGAGAGAATTAGGGAAACAGAAACTTCACATGTGGCTGGATTAGGAGCTGCTGAAGGCATTACCTCCCAAGGAGGAATCTTGTTTGTCTKTGCTGTGGTGAGTTCAGCCTGGCATTTTGGACAGGTTGGATTTTGGAGAGGTCTTTTGGTGGTTTAAGCCCACCTGGGGGTTTCACTCTTTATTTTTTTAATTTTCTGGGTGCTTTATAAGAGCTCTCAGGCCTCTCTGATTCCTGCACTGCTGGGAAGAATCCCTGTGTGCTGTCAGATTTATCTGCYCAGAGGGTGCCAGGGGAGCTTGGATTGCTGAGGAATGGATCTGAGGGGGCAGAGGGAATTGGGATATTGCAGATTTCTGTTTCTCAGGAAGCACAGAGCTGCAGTTCTTTGTTAATATTTATAAATTATGTAAATCATATTAATAACCCCCATCCCCAGGAAAGGTTTTCCTGGGACAGGTAACAGAGGGTGGCCCCAGCCCTGCTCTGCCTCACCAATTCCTTCTGGTACTGAAAGGCAGGAAGGGGCTGTGTGCAGGAGCAGAATTTGACAGGTTTCCCATGGAAACAGAAGATCAGATTTTTATTTTTCCTTTGCCAGGGGAGCTGATGTCAGTCAGGRGCATCTCTCCCGTCCTCAGAGGATACACCCTGGTGTAGGTTGGAGTAAGGGCCTGTGTGTTGATGTGATCAATAATCTGTACAGTCTCATCTGCCTCAATGTACCCTATTTATCTGTATTTTAAAAAATTGCTTGGTGGTGTGATACCAATATTTATTTTTGAAATGAGTTCCTGCTGTGGCTGCAGCCTGGGGAGTTCAGGCAGGTTTGAAACACCCCGAAATGCAGATTGGGGGATCTTTGCTCTGTGATCCCCTCCCTCTGCCATCACCATCGGGGTGTTCAGACCCCAGCTCTCTTTCATTCCCTCCCCAGTGATTTGCTGTTCCATCCTCACCAGCTCTCCCCATCCCTGTGCTGCCTCTCYCTGCAGCACAATCCCCTGCTCATCTGCATTCCCAGGTTTTGGCAGAATCCCCCTCTCCCAGGATCCATTCCCTCAAGCTGCTGCCTGCCCCTGTAGCTGCACCAGCCTCTGGTGCCTGCTCCCGTTTTCCTCTGTGCTCCTCTTGCTGCCTCCTCCTTCCCAAAACCTTCTCTCCATCTCCATTCCTTGTCCTGGGCTCCCTGTGCTTCAGCTTCACAGCTCTTTATCCCTTCAGCCTCATGGAATCCCAAAATGCTTTGGGTTGGAAGGGATTTTAAACCTCATCCCACCCCTGCCATGGCAGGGACACCTCCCACTGTCCCAGGCTGCTCCAGCCCCAATGTCCATCCTGGCCTTGGGCACTTCCAGGGATCCAGGGGCAGCCACAGCTTCTCTGGGCACCCTGTGCCAGGGCCTGCCCGCCCTCCCAGGGAGCTCATCCCTTGCTGCTCCCTCATTTCTGCATGCAGGAGGACCCAAGTGTATGACCTTTGCTCAAAAAGCCTTCAATTCTTTATTTCCCTTTGCCAGTTCTACCTCCAGTGTCAAACTGGCTCTCATGAAGGGCTGTATTTGTTTTTTTTTCCCCCACTGACTTGGCTCTGCCATTTCCAAAATGGAAATAGGTGAGAACCTCAGTCACACCTGGACCAGGTAAAAATGAGTCAGGGCACATCTGCTTCCTGAAACATCACTTGGAGAGCAGCTTCTCCCCAAGTAAATTGCTGGCATTGGGTCAACTCAGCTGCCTCTCATGGACACCTTTGTGCTGGGAGGAACAAAGAATTCTGCGCACTCCGATGGCAGAGTGAMCCCAAAGCCTCCCTGATGCTGGTTGGGAAATGCCATAAAACATCCCAGAGGCACTGCTGTACCTGGCTGCTGATGAGGGGAAAATCTGAGAGCAGCAAATGAGTGAGAAACCTGTTTGAAATCTGTATTTCTCAAGAATTCTCTCGTTCACGTCATGATACTCACCCCCATTTCCTGCCCCTGTTTAGTATGGGTTGGGATATCATTTACCTGATCTACTCCTCTGCTATTGGTGGGAGAGAAGAAAAATAAAAACCCAAAAATCCCATTATGAAACGCTCTGCCAATTTACCATGCCATAAAAGAGACACGCCATAGTTATTACAAAGGTCTAATTATGTAAATGACATCATTTAATAATCATTATTAAATCCCAGCAAGCTTTATTTCTTTTCCTTATTGTTGATGGTTGTCCTTGATAGGAAAATGTCACGATGCCTATCATAAAAAATTAATTTTTGTGTGGATTTTGCACCATTCCAGGGGCTGGGAGTGCAGGAGGCGAGGGTGGAGGCTGATCCCTGCTATCTCTGCAAGAGCAAATGTTGTCCACAAGGAGAGCAGGGAGGGGAGAGAAAACTCTCCCAGCAGCAAATATTTAATTAAAAAAGCTGCTTGGGCCAACTCGTTGTGGCAGCAGCTGCTTAAACAGAGATCTGTCCTCTAAATAACTTCAGCTAAATTAAAGGAGGGGAAAGCTCCSAGGGTTTGTGCTGGAATTGCAGGAGTGGGTTTCAATTTTGCATTTTTTTTGGTGCCTTCAGCTGCCATGAAGTTTGGAAAAGTGGGATGTTTCAATCTCTGGGAGATTTACAGAGACAGGAGGGTGTCAAAAAGCCACTACCACCCCTACTACATCTGTTCCCTGTGTTTGAGGGGTGCAGGGTTTAAGAACAAAGACTTTTCTGCCGTGTGGAATAACCCAGAATTTGGCAGGGACAGAATTAGTCCTTTTTTAGTGTTCCCTGGCTAAAACAGGGGTAAGTGTGTGTCTCTACTGCAGGGTTGGAGCTGTGCCCTCGTGCCAAGGAGCTGCCCCATCTCTGGAGGTTTTCTGCATTTAATGTCAGGTCCTGGTGAAAAACCCACCCTCGTTCTGAAGAATTTGGTGTTTGGGACAGAATGGGCACTGAAATCCCGGTTCTACCTGTTTGGCATTCAGCAGGAAGGTTCCCCTTGCATTTTTCACACAACTTCAGCACATTTTAATTGTTCAGGCAGAACTTCCCACTCCTGATAYTTGCTTTGCCGTGCTTCTAATTTAATTTTGTTTACTTTCATTCCCAGCAAGGTGGAGTTGGGTTTTTTCCAAAACTGGGGGAAGATAAGGGTGGGTTTGTKCTSGSTGYTCASAAARTCACATCACGGGGATGCAGCAGCARCTCCAGCTTTTGAAACAAAGATTTAACATTTAGAGGTGTGGTTGAGGTTTAAGTGAGTGGGTTTTGCTGCTGCCGTGGAAAACAAAAACTAAATGTGAAGAGAAAGGAAAAGCAATGACCTAAATTGCCCTGGTGGAGTTGGTGGGCACTGCCCCGGGGTTGTTTCTAAACCTTCTTGTCTGCACTTGGGAGATGCTTTACCAACCCCACATGAGCTGAGGGCATCAATTTCATTTTGCCCAATTTCCTTCAAAACATTTTCCCCCTGGTTCTGGATAAACAGGTGAATAATTGTGTTTTTCCAAGGTTTTCAGGCTGTTTGAACTGCTGTTTGTGCTGCTCCCTCGTTGTTCTCTGCTCAGCCACCGAGCTGGAGTCAAATTGTACCTTAAAAATCAGCTTTGCCTTAAAAATACACCCCGGGCTTGTGATCTGCAGGGTGAAACCTGTGCTGGGATCCCCTGGAGGTGGGTGCTGCAGCCCTGACAGCTGCTGCTCCACATCCTGCAGTGCTGAAAGCGATGATGGATGCGGATCCCGAGGAGAGAGAAACAGAATTACAGAATCCCTTCCCTTTCCTCCGCAGCTACAGCAGATATATTCAATATATTGTCAGCCAGCTGTCTTTGGGGCGGTTGATGGATGTTTTGATTTAGTGCCTTGACAAAAAAAAGGCGTTAATGGAGAAAAGCAACTGTTGCAGCAAGAAAATCATCGGGGTTTGGAGTGTTTTGAATGATGCTTTTGCTTTACAATGGTGAAACCACCGGAGCAAGTGCAGAAAATTGCTGCTGTGCACTGAAATAATCCTCACCTTATCAACAGCTCGGATCCCCTGAAAGCTTTGCCAAAAAAAAAAAAAGCGTTTTCATTAACAGAAGCCATGGGAACGAAATGATGACCAGATAAATTGCAGCATTACGTTACTTAGAAAACGTCTCAGGCACTTSTGGGGTGATTGTGAGCTCTTTCCTCCCTGGAGATCCCGACAAAAACCTGTCCCATGTTCCTCACAGATCTCTGCTGGGGTTGTAACATCTCCTAAAAGGCAAAGGTGGAACAAGTGTCTCCCCCGGGTGTGCTGGGCTGCTGAGTGTGTGCTCTTGTTGAGGCTTTTGGGGGTTTATTGAGCTGTGAAGTTCTTCTGGATGAAGGAAATTACTGGGGATTCCAGGGGAAAACAAGGAAAGAAGGGAATGCTGTGGTTTCTGCCATCGCCAGGTGATTTTCCTGGCTCTGGGATGGTTCTTGTGCCTGGAATGGAGCCCATCAGGGGTTGGGTGTGCACATTTTCTCTGTGTTTTGGCAGCTCACAGAGTGCAGGGTTCCTCCCGTGGCTCAGTCCCGAGGCTGTGCCTTTGGAGTGTGTTCTGTGCTGTTCTCCTGGAGTTTTCTGCTGACTGAACAAACCCATCACCCCGAGGCTCTGCCTGGCACATCCTGCCCGCCTTTCCCAGTGCACAGGGCTCTCCTGGCCATGGGAGTGCCAAGGATGGRATGGCTCAGACTGGCTGTGGCATGTGCTGGGCTCCAGGAGAGCCCAGGGCTGTTCAAGGAGCTGCTGCTTTACTCTGCCTCATGTTTGTTTGCATTAACAGCACAAAGCTCACGATTCCCCCATTATTACGTGTTTTGAAAGAGGCAGGGTGAGGTACAGAAGAAGCAGGCACCTTTGCAAATTCACGTGGAAATTTGGGAGGGTTTGCATGGCCTCAGTTGGCAGAGGCTGCTGTTGGCAGTTTCAGCTGAGCACAAACTGCAGCCTCCCTTTCCTTTCCTTTCCTTTCCTTTCCTTTCCTTTCCTTTCCTTTCCTTTCCTTTCCTTTCCTTTCCTTTCCTTTCCTTTCCTTTCCTTTCCTTT
>NW_026623630.1:417895-433730 GCF_030028575.1 Malurus melanocephalus
TCCCTTTCCCTTCCTTTCCTCCCTTTCCCCTTTCCCTTCTTTTCTCTTTCCCCTTTTTTCTCTTTTCCCTTTTTTTCTCTTTTCCTTCCCCCTTTTTTCCCTTTTCCCTTTCCCCTTTCCCCTTCTTTTATTTTTTTCCTTTTTTTCCCCTCTTTCCTTTCCCCTTCTTTTTTTTCCTTTTTTTCCCTTTTCCATTTTCCCTTTTCCTTTTTTTCCCTTCCCCCACAGCCCCATCCCCACTCCCCCAGCCCTCTCGCTGCCGTCCTTCCCTTTCTGTTCATGCTTGACCTGTGAGCTGAAATGCTAATGGCTGTGGAGAATTTCAATTAATAGAAAACGAGTTTCAGCCAGAAAAACTCGTTTAGGAGCTGCAGCATCTCAAGGAAACGCAGAATGGCAAAATCCTCTGCATTTTTACCAGGCTGGTGTGTCTGCAAACTCAAATCTGTGTGTTTGTAGGTCATTCCTCTGCTTATCTCCTTCCTTATCTCGTTCCTGTGTTTTCATTGGTTCAAAAAGGAATGGTGTGTGGCCAAACCTTCAGGTGAGACAGATAAACCAGACCCATGTGGGGGATTCAGCTGTTCTTACATCTGTAAAATGTTCTTACATCTGCACGTGTAAAGCCAGAGCCTTATTTTATGGTGACTTGTACTTTGCATAATTCCTGTACATTTTGTGGGAGTCTAAAATTTCACCGTGGTATTTTTAATTCCACTTTAAATACCTTGGAAAGTTGTTAATTAAATACTTGTGGGTTTTTCAGAAGTCTGGAAAGCGTCTCCATGAGCAATTTGTGCTGCGGGATGTGGTACGTACACCTCAAGTACATTATATTAAATCCAGTTTTTCCCCTGAAAAGGAGGTTGCTGCCACAGCAGAGCTGGAATAAGTCTTAAAGAGATGAATGGAAGGATATGGATTAGTTCCCACTCAAGAAAAAGGTTCAGTTTGTGTCTGGAGACCTAAACTGCTCTGCCACAGGAGCTGCTCTAGTGGCCCAGTGCTCTCAATGCTCAGAGGTGCTGCCCAGTTAAACCAGTCTGAAAATGAACTGGGGAAGGAGCAGTTTTATGTGCAGAGAAGCAATTGAGTAAAATAAGAAAGGTGTGAGTAAAATGAGAAAGGTGCTTGAATTTGTGGAGGAGAGGCCTGTTGGTGTCAAAGAGCAGAGACTGAATCAGCTCTGGCTCAGAAAACCCCTGGGCACTGCAGGAGGAGGGAGAATTTCTGCTCTCCCTCTGAGCCAGAGCCACTKTGGGGTCACCTGGAGCCCCATTTTGCTGCTGTTCTCTTCTCCAAATCAATTCAGATGTCTGTATTTTCTCAGATTTAAGAGCAGCCACAAGCGGGGAATTTGGCTACTGATGGCAGCAGTGACCACCATTATCTCAATTCACTGCCCAGTGCCTGTCAGTGATGTTATCRCTAAAGTTTAATGAGGTGTCCATCAGCAGCAATGGCCCATCCACTGTTACTTTTATTCCTTTGGTCACCACGAGGCTGAACCAGGGATTGATTTCCACTCTGGATTTTCTTGGGAATTTTTATTGCAAGGATGGGGCTGGCAAACCTGGGCTCCTGAGCATCTTTGCAGGTCACAATCCACATTTCCTCAGCTTTCCATCCCCGTGTTGTGTAAAAGCTTTAAGAAATGTGCTCCTTGCACTCAGTGCTAGATGTACAAAACCGATTAAATCTGCTCTCCCAGGTTCTGTGCTGTTATATGGACAGGGACATGAGCAGGAGAAATCATTTAGAGCTGGCTCAAACCATTTCAGAGCATGGGCTGTGACCTGATGGGACTTGAGGGGATTGCACTTGGGGATTTGCACTTTGGGAGCAGATCAGGGAGAGTTTGTGGAAATGGATCACCAGAGTTTGGGCATTTGAATTCCAGGATGCCAAATACACCTTTGGCTTCCCCTCAGCCCAGGGCAGATCTSCAACAGAAACACCAGAAATGGAGTTTCCACATTATCAGCATGGGTATCAAGCTGAGATATCACTCACAGCTCCATCTGTGCCCCTGCCCAGCCCAGAGCTGCCCTGCTCTCCCTAAAACCAGCACTTGGCAAGCTGGGCTCCCAAAATCCTTACTTATTCCTTAAAACTTCAGCCCGGGGAAATTCATTCTATTGCACCCTTCATTGAGTTGAATGTTTTGCTGCTACACTGCCTGCACATTTCTTTTTAAATTGTATTCATTCCATTTTTAGAAGGTTTTTTTTTTTTGTTTGGAAACGGAAAGGCCGACAGATTACAAAATTGGGAAGGTGGAATAGCTGTAATCATAGTTGAAACACATAAATTTTGTGAAATAATGCTGAAGTTGTACAACTTCACTGAAAACTTTTCCTTTAGATGTGCTGCCCAATAATGTTTATGAAGTCCTTGACAAGATAAATAATACATGGACTTTTCCCACTGAACCCCCTGAGAGTAGAATTGCATCTAAAAAAAAAAAAAAAAATTCTCTCTGTGCTTGCTGTGTGCCACAGCTTATTTGGAAATTCTTTGCCTCGGAAGGAAGAGCAGCTTTCTGATTTGGGTGATTATTTTAATCACCTCCAGCATATGCATCATGGGCTGCTTTTTTCAGAACTGACAACATCCCAAAATAGGTGATTGGGGAAGAGTCAAGTGAAGGTTATCCTCTGCCTGGTGCTGCCAGTGGGATGTCAGAAAGCTTTTAGGGGAAAAGCTATGGGTTATGTTGACACCTCAAGTAAAATGGGGTTCTGATGAATATTCTCTCTCTTTTCCAAGTGCTTGAGTGACTCTGCATATGGGGAGTTTTCAGGGGAAACAAAAAGATCTTTAGTCACTGGCCTTGTCCTTTCCTACCTTAATGATTCGATGTAGAATCAATAAATAACCAAACTTTTATTTTTATACCAGGAAGCACTTTTTTCCCAGAGTGATTTCCTGTTATTCCATAACTGGTGCCACACAGAAGACTGTAATTTCTAATTACAAATATTTACCAGTCCTGTAACATCCATAGCACTGAGAAATTAAACCYGGCTCTAACTAATGAAAAGCTCAGCCCAGGGATGCACCAGGGTTCAGCTGAGGGGATCCATCACCTTCCTGAAGATCTGTGCAGGACTTCCACAAGGATCAGAACTTGGAACCAATATTTGAAGAGGGATATTTGATATTTGAACAGGGAACCAAAGAGCTGAGGTTGATGCCATATTTAGCAGTGCAATATAATTTCTCTTGGAAGCGGTGGGCCAGTAATCTGGGAATTTTGGCTGCCATCCTGCTACTATTTATGAGCAATTTTAATGCAGTAATTACATGTAGGGAGAATTGTTCTCTGGGTTGACAAGATGAATGGAAATTTAATCTCTTTTTCCTTGTTTGGTTGTCCAATATTTTTATTACATCCTTCTGGATGGAATGAAAGGATCTGGAACTCCTTGGAAATGCTGATAGTTTGAAAGATTTGCTGGGTGTAAGTTAAAGGCAGCTCATTAAACAAACAAATGAGCTGTCCTTAGAGCAATCAGTATTTACTATTAACTCAACAGCACAGTAAATAATGAATTGCAGGTAAGGAAGTACAGATAAGTATTTGCAGTGAATTCAAATTATTCTGCTTAAGCCTGAGGCAGGGAAAAGCAAATAGAAAGATAGAAATGGAGGGAGGAGGGGGAAGGACGGAGGGAGAGGAGGGGTTGGTTGTAAATGTAAGTTTTTTTGGAGCAATCCCTGTTTGTTTGTGGTGCAGAAAAAAGGTTTCCTTGGTCAGCCCAATGTCCTCTCCCTGGTGCAAGGGGTGCTGCAGGCAAGGGCCTGTGAGGACAAAGGAAGATGTGGAATTCCTGGGAAAAAGGAGAGGAGAAGGCTTTGGGGAGAACTTGTGGCAGCTTTGCTGTGCTGGAGTGGTTATGAAAAGGCTGGAGAGGGACTGGGGACAAGGGATGGAGGGACAGGACACAGGGAATGGCTTCAAATTGTCCCAGGGCAGGGATGGATCAGGAAAAAAGGAATCCACCAGGGGATTCCTGATGAGTCTTGTCTTGAAAGCACCTCCAGGAGGGGATTCCTGCCTGGTTTGTGTCACCCCAGGTCTGCCCCTCGTGGAACCCCCCCAGGATGCTCCAGCCCAGGTCACACTGCTGCAGGGAGGTTTCCAGGTGGGATTATCTGCTGGATGTGCTGGATTCAGCCCTGCTGGTGCCCCTGTGCTGTCAGCCCCAGCATTAGTATTCAGGCCAGGCAGGAGSAGTGAGTGAGGTGCCAGACAGACCCACTGGTTACAGCAGCCTGCAGAGGCTGTGCCACACCATGGAGGAAACCCTGCTTCTGTGGAGTGCTGTGCTGTGCTCTGGCACTTCATTAAAAAGAATAAAAAAAAAAGGTGTGAGCTAATTGGTTTTATTAGGAAAATTAACCCACAAACATCAGAGGTTTCTGTCCAGAAAGGAGACAGAGGAGTCCTGTGAGTTTATTGGAATAAAGGGAGAGGCCATGGGACATTTCCATGGGGTCTCTCYMRYTKCTGGWKGGYRCAGCCTCCTTTTTATCCCAATTTCCTGACCTCATTTCCCTCTCTCTCTCTCCCCATTGCTGAGGGACTGGAGAGGCCCAGACTGCCCCAATCCCCTAACACAGACCCCATCCATGTGCATCCCCCCCTTTTTACTCTTTGTGTCTCTGTTTTCTCCCAGTCCAGGGATTCAGCCCTGCCTTGGGTCAGTACCAGTCTGTGTCAATGAGTGGAATTCCTCTGGAATTTGTGGTTCCATCATTGCTTCTCTCACCTGTCAGGATCTGTCCTTATCCACCAGCAGAGCCCAGAGTTTGTTTGTGAATAAATCTGCCTCTCATCCCTTTCAGTTTGGTTAATGAATAGAGCTGTGTGCTTTTTTTTTTTTCTTATTTCTTTTTCTTTATTTAGTTATTTATTTAATCTGAATTTGTACAATGCTTTGTAGCATCCATACGAAACGAAGCTCTCTGTGCCCTTAGCAAGCTGCACACCTCCTGCAGTGCCACTCCTGCCTCTGCTGCCATCCTGACCCTCGTGCCCTGTCCCCAGAGCTGGCAGCAGATGGGCAGGGGTGGCTGGGCAGGTTTGTGAGCCCGAGCTGTGATTCTGCGTCAGAGGCATTTCTGTCACAGCAGCTGCTTCACTGGGCTGGCACCGAGCCGGGCTGAGCGTGTGCCAGGAGAGGTGAGGGGGAGGGACCGTCCTGTGGTGACAGCAGCCATCAGGTGGGGCTGCCTGGTGTCCCAGTGTCACTGTGTGTGTCCCTGTGTCCCCTGAGTGTCCCTGTATGCATCCCCTGTGTGTGTCCCTGTGTGCATCCCCTGTGTCCCTGTGTGTGTCCCTGTGTCACTCTGTCCCCATGTCCCTGTCTGTGTGTCCCAGTGTCCCCTGAGTGTCCTTGTGTCCCTGTATCCCTCTGTCCCTGTGTCCCTGTCTGTGTGTCCCTTGTGTCCCCTTTGTGTATCCCTGTGTGTCCCCGTGTGTGTCCCGTGTCCATGTGTGTCCCCCATCCCTGTGTGTCCCTGTGTCCCATGTGTCCCCTCTGTGTGTCACTGTGTGTCCCACGTGCCCCTTTGTGTATCCCATGTCCCCTGTGTCCCCATGTCGCTGTGTGTGTCCCCGTTTCCCCTGTGTGTCCCTATGTCCCCTGTGTTCCCTCTGTGTGTCACTGTGTGTCCCACGTGCCCCTTTGTGTATCCCATGTCTCCCGTGTCCCCATGTCGCTGTGTGTGTCCCCGTGTCCCTCTGTCCCCGTGTCTCTGTGTGTCCTTATGTGTCCCTGTGTCCCCTGTGTGTCCCTATGTCCCTGTGTGTCCCCTGTGTGTCTCCTGTGTGCGTCCCTGTGTGTGTCCCAGTGTCCCCTGTGTCTCTGTGTGTGTCCCTGTGTGTGTCCTTGTGTGTGTCCCCATGTCCCTGTGTGTGTCCCCTTAGTGTCCCGCATGTCCCCGTGTCCCTCTGTCCCCTGTGTGTCCCAGTGTCCCCATGTCCCTGTGTGTCCCTGTGTCCCAGTGTCACCTGTGTGTGCCCCAGTGTCTCCGTGTGTGTCCCTGTGTGTGTCCCCATGCCCCTCTGTCCCCATGTCCCTGTGTGTCCCCATGCCCCTCTGTCCCCGTGTCCCTGCACTGTCACAGCCCCAGCTTTTCCAGGCTGGGCTTTGCCAGGTCCCCGTCTCACCGAGCAGAGCCAGCAGAGCTCAAACTGGARAATATCGACTGCCACAATCAGAACAGGCCGGTGCTGCTGATTCTGCCTGAATTCCCCCAGCACAGCCTGGGGGTGCCAGCTGAGCCTGTCCCTGTYCCTGTCCCCTCCCCAGTGYCCTTCTGCAGAGCCAGGCACTAAGCAGCTTAGTCAGCTTCTTCTATCAGCAAATACTTCAAAGACATCTGGTTTTTAGCCTCATTTCTGAGCAAATGAGGCTGATGTGATTAGGGTGGCTGTCGCTYGCCCCTCGTTGGACAATTTCAATGTTCACCCGTGGCTTTTGGTCTCAAAGATGTGAACTTTGGGAAGTTTTCATGGACTGGAGACTGTGTGAACAGAACTCAGCCTGAGTTGTGCTCATTGGAGTTGGTGTGAGAGGGAATATGGGGGAAAAACCTGTGTTTTGTAGAGAAAAGCAACCCTGAGCAGAAAATCATGAGCTGGAGGGTGTGGGCTGGGGGATCCAGCTGTGCTGGGCAAGGACAGCCATGGCCAYTGTCACCTCCTGCTGTCCCCACATGCCAACTGCTCCCCCTGATCCTGGATTGCTGTGCTGATCCCAGGATTAGCGGGGGGCAAACACACAGGAGCTGTGTGTGAGCCGGGTTTAGTGCTCATGGGGCTTGGGCTGGGCTGGGCTGAGCTGAACTGAACTGAACTGAACTGAGTTAGGCTGGGCTGGGTTCCCTGATCAATCCCCTACTCCTGCACAGTGGCTTTCTCTTCCAAATTCTCTGCCAAAGTTATCTTTGCAGTGAGGGCTCAGTTCAGAGGGTGCACAGGGGTTAAGGATTCACTGAAGCATCTGAACGAAGCTGGTGACCGAAATCTCCGTGCGCCCACTTTTGTAGAATCCCAGTGTGGTTTGGATTGGAAGGGACCTTAAAAAACATCCAGTGCCACCYCTGGCATGGGCAGAGACACCTMSCACTGTCCCAGGCTGCTCCAAACCCTGTCCAAGCTTCCCTTGGACATTTCCAGGGRTCCAGGGRCASCCACAGCTKCTCTGGGYACCCTGTGCCAGGGCTCTCCACCCTCACARGGAAYAATTCCTTCCCAATATCCCATCCAAACCAAAATTCTCTCCTTTCCTTCTCTGTGGATTGCATTTAAATGCTCATCAGAGCTGGATCTGTCTCCTTTTTACAGCCACACAACTTTTTTTCCTCCTAACTCAGAACCTATGGATATCTGATGGAATGAATGAAACCCACGTGTGGAARTTCTGGGATTACTGGGGAAAAGCAGAGGTTTCATGTTCTGGTTCTTGGTAATGAACTAAATGAGGTTGTGTCCTTCTTTSAGCATAAATGAAAGATAAGAGACAGATGAGATTTATGAACGAGGTCATTAGTGTACCAAATTCCTCTCATTAGATCTGTTGCGTTCCTTTCCAACTTACACAGCTCTCATTAGAAAAATTTATGAACTGGAATGATTACAAATACACCGTATTCTCTTTTAATTGCAAACCARCAACAAAAATAATTATACTTCTGTGCTGTAATAGAGCTGTACTTTTGTTCATTTAGTTTTTGTTAGAAATTTAATGGAGGTTGTTCTTGAAGCCAGGGGATGGGAGGAGAGGAAACGGGGCCATTTAGTGCGATTTAGCTGCAAACCTGAAGCATTTCTTTAATTTATGACCTTTCCAGCCCTGAGTTGGTGTTTCAGGCTAACACTGCTGTTTGTTTTCCTCAGCAGGCTCCCACTCCCACATCCCTGAGCGTGATCTGAAGCGGCAGTGAGCAGAAGCAAAGGAATCCCTCGCTCTGGTTGGGCTCCTTGTTTACAGAAGAGTGATGGAGATGTTGCTCAGCACAAAAGGCATCACCACATGCCTGTTTTTGTTCSTATTGAGTTTGGCAGCAGCTATTGAAATACCATTATCAGGTGAGCTGTAGCTGTTTGCTGTGTGTGCTTTGCTTTTTGTTTTCCGCGTTCCTTTGCAGCTGTCCCTGAAGGAAAAATATTCAATCCTCCTTTCCAGTTGTGTTCTGCTCGGAATTTAATCTTGCCAGGATGTGGCCTGTGGGAAATTCAGGTCTGATCTGTCCTGTTTGGGGCTGTGAATGGAGCAGGGAAGTTGTCTGATAACATCCCTGTGGTGTTTGCCATCCAGCACAGAGTTTAACTCCGAGAATTTGGGTTTGTTCTTCACTTAAATTCCTCATTTTGCCTCTGAATCCCCCTGGGGCTTGTTGGATGTGCATAAATCCCTCCYTGCTTGTGCAGTTCCAGCCTGGCAGAGGAGCAGGTGGATGTCTCAGGGCAAATGCTGCTCCCCAGGGMAGGATTTCACACCCAGAGCTCAGCTGGGCTGGAATGTTGTTTTTAACCCCATTCCTCTTTGTGCTCAGTTTCCCAGCTCCCAACCATCACGGAGCAGTCCCACACCCAGGTTGCCTACCCCTTCGAYGAGGATTTCACCGTCAAATGTGAAGCCAGAGGAAACCCCCAGCCCACGTGAGTACTGCTGGCACACACCAACAGAGGCTGAGGTTGGTTTTTACCTCTGCCAGGACCTGCTGTGGCTGCCAGGACCTGCTGACCATCCCCACTGGGGTTCAGCTGTGGATTTCCATTCAGGCTGTTCGGGTTTTGCTGCTCCCTCACTTCCACTCGCCCTGTGGATTGGTGTCAGAGTGTTTTTTCTCTCTGGGGATGTTTCCATTTCTCTCCAAATTCACTTGGTGATGTGAAAAAAAATCTCACCTGGGTCGTGCTGCAAAAGGCAAGGTTGTGCCATGGTAACGAGAGGGGCTCAGCTGTTCCTCTGCCTCTTCCACAGCAACCCTAAAAACACCAAAAACATGAAATTCTGTGTTCAAACACCACATTTGCATTGTCTGTACCCAGCCTCAGCAGAGCTGTGGTGTTGATACAGACACATTCAAATAAATACCCAAAGCTGTGGAAAAGAGGAAGATTTGTAATGAAGATGTGATTAACAGGAGTGTAATAACAGCACAGTAAAAGTTCCTCCTGAGGCTTTCCCCACTGAATGGTGGATGGGCTAAATGAACAGAAGGTTTGCACGTCATTTTTACTCTTTAATCCTTCCATTCTCCTTTCTCTACATTACAATTTAAACTTTAAAAGGACATTCTTTTATTTACATCAAGGTGATCTGGTA
This sequence comes from Malurus melanocephalus, assembly GCF_030028575.1. Classification (NCBI taxonomy): domain Eukaryota; kingdom Metazoa; phylum Chordata; class Aves; order Passeriformes; family Maluridae; genus Malurus; species Malurus melanocephalus. The sequence goes on from NW_026623630.1 coordinate 427,240, forward strand.
ATTTTTAATTGAGCTCTGAATAGGGATTTGTAGCATGATAACAAATTCTCTTTGTTCCACTGTTTGTCAGTGCATCAATGAAAAGTTTCCTGGTGTGTTTAAATGATGTGATAGTGCCTGTTAGGAGAGGGGATCCCATATTCCCTCCATCCTAGAACATGGATCCCATATTCTTTCTATCCTGAAGCAAGGATCCCACATTTCCTCTATCCTAGAGCAAGGACCCCATATTCCCTCCATCCTGCATCAAAGATCCCATATTCCCTCCATCCTGGAGCAAGGATCCCATATTCCCTCCATCCTAGAGCAAAAATCCCATATTCCCCAAAGCAGTTTTACCAATACCACTGAAGTGCCAAAACAGCAGTTTTGTTGACATTAATTTATTTTCTGAAAAGAAGGTTCTCAAAAAMCAAAAAGAAAGGTATGTCCTTTGTTAAATTGATGTTACACAGTATTTTCCAGCTGTCTGATTTTGAATCAGTTTAAGCAAATTTCAGGAGCTGTGGCAGATCCTTCARCATTCATCAGAACCATTATTTTTCAGCTTTAACTGGACTAAGGATGGGAAACCCTTTGATTTATCGTCTGACCCGAGGATTGTTACAACAAACAACTCTGGGACCTTTGTGATCCAAAAYCGGGGAATCATCAACAATTTCCAAGGGAAATATCGCTGCTTTGCATCCAACCTGCTGGGAACTGCCATGTCAGAGGAAATCGAGCTCATTGTTCCAAGTAAGGGCTTTACTTTTGGTTTGAATTTATAATTATTGCTTTTATTGTTATGAGGAGAACTGTGCTTCCTCAAAATGAGTGGGAAAGAACCAGTTCCTAAGGTGCTGTATGGTAAAATATTGATTATTTGTTATTCAGTGATTATTCAAAGGAAAAACTCCTTATTTGTTTACTATTTGGATGGTTTATTTGGATTTTTATTCGTTCCCTGGAATGATTTAATTTAATTYCTGGTTTTGAGGACAGAACCCAAATCTGGATGCAGGATTTCAGRATATCAACTCCCACAGGTTATTACAGCAAAATAGCAAGGGATGCAAATGTTTGAAAGCTCCAGGGGAGGTGATTTGATCAGCTGTGRGTTCATTAATCTGATGTCAGCAGCGTTCAGGGTTTGGGTTAAATACTGATGGAGAGAAGAATAAAACCCTGGAACAGAATGGAAAACAAACTGAAAAATATGGGAGGGAAAATTACTGATCCTAGAAACTTGTCCTTCTGTGTGCAGAGGGGGAAATGAGGGGTTAAGGAGCAGGTTTGTGGAATTGGGATGGAATTTATGGATACAAGGTTCAAGGTCTTGATTAGGAAAAAATGACAGAATCAAAGAATCATTCAGGTTGGCAAAAACCTCTTAAAATCATCGAGTCCAGCCCTTAACCCAGCCCTGCCAGGCCTGACACTAAACCATGTCCCAAAGCTGAGCCTTGTACCAATCCATTTAATCACCTGTACTTTGGGACATGAGCCCACATTTTGGTCCTAAATTCTGGATTGAAACAAAGGAAATCAGAGGAGGGAAATGTGATTGAGAATCTTCCCAGTGGGAATAGAAAGGAGGAGAAACCTCCCCAGCTCCACGGTGGAAGAGGGTGAGAGGGTGGAGCAGGTTTTGTGATGCAGAGATGAAGAGAAGCAGCAGTGCAGTGGGATTTTTTCCAGTTAGATTATTTTTCCTGCATTTCCAAGCTCCTGCAGTATTTTGTGTTCAGATACCTGACAGACCAAGTGGAATTGGTGTGTTCATGTGACAGAAGAAACATCCGCAGCCTTCTCACCTCCCCTGGGACAGGAGGGGGCTGCTTTTGTACAAAAACCACTCCTGGCAGGTCTGTGCAGATGAAATGCGCTACGAGAAACAGGAATAAACATTTTTGTCATGTTTTTTTTGCACAGGAAATAATCCTGCGGAGCATTCAGGGCTGGCAGAGTCGTGGTGCTGTGAGGACATTGAGAACAGGACACTTTGCAAGGGCTGGGAGAGCTCCTGGGAGGGAGGATGAGGATGCCATGGAAATGGATTTTATGAGTGCTGCTCATGAAAGAACTGCTTTATTTTCCTTCCATCAAGGCTTAGGGATTGCTTTTTTCCTTGGGAATGTCTTTCATATCTCAGTGCACTGCCCAGTAATCCCTGATGCCAGAAATGGGTGTTTGGTGAGGAATTAGAGGGTGCCAGGCTTTGTGCCCCAGCACCTYGCAGCTGCTTGAAGGAAAGTTCCAGAGAGGAGGAGAACAGCCCAGGGCTTTTTTAGAGCAGCAGGTTGAGGTTTATGGAGCTGTTGGCTCCACAGGTAGGACAGGGCAGCTGGTGACAGTCACAGGGACAGCAGAATGAGGCAGTTAAACCTCAGACAGGACATCATTTCTCATTTTCAACTCTCCCCAGTTGGCAGTTGTGTTGATGTGACTTCTCTTAAGCCAAATGTCTCCCACTCTTTACATTCCAGAGGAGGTCAATTGCTCAGTGTGATGTTTGGCACCTCCAGCAGCTGAATATTCTGATATTCTGACACTGCTGAACTGAAAGGGAAGCTTAAAATGGAAAACAAGGAGTTGATGTCTGCAYTTGGGATTATGGAATCTGTATTCAGAGAGGATACTTTTTGCTTTTAATGAGAAACAGTCTATAGKAGCTTAAGTAGATATTAAATAAACTGGGAGTGGATGGCAACAAATTCATGGAGAGGTTACAAACGTGGCTGTTAGYGAATGCAAGAGGAATTTTAGTGCTAATTTATGCAAAGTCCTAAACCCAGCAAATAAATACATGGTGCAGATAACACATTAGAGGGATTTACCCAACCACACATCTCTTAAAGCACATTTACTGCTATTAGAACTCTTCTGCMATAATTCTTTCATTTACTGGTGCAATGGAGACGCTGTAAATTCAATCAGGGCTCAGAGAGGGGTAGAAGGCACCTTTGATTTCCCAAAGTGCTGGGTGCTGCAGAGCTGAGCCCCAGTGCAGGAGCTGCTGGTGCACAGACCAGGGGATAAATTATTTGGGGATAAATCACCTCCATTCCCTGCTGGGTGCTGGAGCAGGGTCTGGGACGTGTGAGATCAGGATTTTTTGGGGATAAATCACCTCCATTCCCTGCTGGGTGCTGGAGCAGGGACTGGGACACTGAGATCGGGATTTGGGATAAATCACCTCTGTGCACCCCTGGGTGCTGGAGCAGGGTCTGGGACATGTGAGATCAGGATTTTTTGGGGATAAATCACCTCCATTCCCTCCTGGGTGCTGGTGCAGGGTCTGGGACACTGAGATCAGGATTTGGGATAAATCACCTCTGTGCACTCCTGGGTGCTGGAGCAGGGTCTGGGACACTGAGATCAGGATTTGGGATAAATCACCTCTGTTCACCATTGGGTGCTGGAGCAGGGTCTGGGACACTGAGATCAGGATTTGGGATAAATCATCTCCATTCCCCCTGGGTGCTGGAGCAGGGTCTGGGACACTGAGATCAGGATTTGGGATAAATCACCTCTGTGCACCCCTGGGTGCTGGAGCAGGATTTGGGACACTGAGATCAGGATTTGGGATAAATCACCTCTGTGCATCCCTGGGTGCTGGAGCAGGGACTGGAACACTGAGAGATCAGGATTTGGGATAAATCACCTCTGTTCACCCTTGGATGCTGGAGCAGGGACTGGAACACTGAGAGACCAGGATTTGGGATAAATCACCTCTGTTCAGCCCTGGGTGCTGGAGCAGGGTCTGGAACACGCATGATCACTCTGTCCAGTCACGGTGACCACGCAGAGGTGGCAGAGCTGTGCCAGCTCCATTCCAGGCAGATGTAAATCTCCTTGGCAAAGTCACCATGCCAAGGAAAAGAAGAGAACCCCAGCGAGGCAGAGRGGGGCAGTTTCTCCCATAAATCCCATTTTCACTGCAGAGGCAGAACGCTGGGTCTGCGAGGTGGCTGCTGCAAAGGAGAACAAAAGGCTGTTTACTCACAGCAGTCAGGGCTGAAAAAGCACAGAAATGTCAGCAGAAATRATCATTAAATCTCACCTCCAGAATGGAAATGCCCACCTCCCCTGCAGAGGATGGCATTAAGGACAGGGGCTCCSAGCATCCCGAGGTGTTTGCAGCGCCAACAAAGGCCAGATTGTTACAAAATACATTCAGCATGAAAATGAATTGAAATGGTGAGAACACAGGCTCCAGCTCCCCTCCTCCAGCGTTTTGGGAATCTGCTGCTTGAATTAGTGAGAGCAGGCCCCATGCCAGGGGAAGGAGAAGAAGCACAGTTTAAACTTSTTTAATTAACTCTGCTGTAAAAGGCTCTTCGTGGCAGACTGAGTTTAGATTTACGCTCGGTATTTCTAAAGCTGCTGCTCCAAAAGGCCCGAGATCTGAGGGTGGGAATTTTGGCTGAATGTGAAATTCACATTCAGAAGTGCAAGAATTCTCAAAGAAATTTGGATATTTCTTATTAATATTTAGGCAYCCAGATGTGAATATCTTGAAATCAGTGAAAGATTTTGAGCTGGCACTGAAATTGGTCTCGTTTTTGTGAGGGCTTTGGTGTGGTCTTTATGGAAGAGAAAACAAAAGAGAGCAATTCCCTGAGACTTTGTAGATGATGGGAATGAAATTTAATCCTCCTGCCTTCTAAGCCTTGTCCTTTACCTGTGGTGACTTTTCTGGCCCTAAATCATTGGGCTCACTGATTCTTACCATCATTTTGAGAAAAAAAAAAAAAAGATTAGAGATTTTCACAGAAAATAAACCTGTCAGTGATTCCATTCCACATCTCTGCAAGCAGGTGGACTCCAAGCCATGCTCTCCTGACAGCCAAACTTTTTTTTTTTTTTTTCAATTTAAAGCAGCAATTAAAAAGTCCATAAATAAGCAGGATCATATCTCATAAACAGTTCAAAGGCTGCAATGGAAATTGCAGCTTTAACTACTGCTCCTGCTCCRTGGATCAGAATATCAATTGAGGCACGGAGATGAGCCCTGGAAACTTCCCAAGCTTCACTCAGAGCAGCTCCAAACTGGGACTGAAAGTCGTGGTTAGGATTCCTCGATGTGTTGGGCTGTTTGCTGTATAAGATCTGTATGAAAAATCATAATTAAATACTAATTAAAGCATCTGAGGACCTGGAAATTTCCAGGATATAGAAATATCTTTACTATTTCTGCTTTCTCTCACTTTTACATCCTTTAAAGGTTTATTTGAAAGGAAAAATGTAAGAATATCCATGATGGGCCAGGCTAAGATTTCCTCTATCCCAGGATATCTTCAGCAGAATCCACAGGGGAAGGTTATAAAACCACAATAGTGTTTTTTCACAGTAGTTTCACAATATATTCACTGGTGGCTGATTTCCCATCCTGAGCTCACTCCCATTTTACACCTGATGTTGGTAAGAATGAGGCACAGCGATCTCAAGGAAATCCTGGAGAATTTTGGTTTAATTTCTCAAAATTTACCCCAAAACCATGTCAAATAGCAGATTGAACATGCTCCATTCTCATAAACTGGGATAAATCACCATAATTGATGCAGTGATGGTGTATTCAGGTGTCCTAAAAGGATCCCTGAGTGAATCCAGAGCAGTTCAGGGAACGGGGGTACCCAGCTCTGGTTCCTCTATTTCTGAATCTCTGCTAAACTCAAATGAACCTTTTAGATTGAACTGCTTTGCTCTCCCTCCTGCTTTAGGTTGAGAATCTGCATTTTCTGAAGGGATGAGGAGGAGGAGGAGGGAGCCAGGCTCCTTTCTGGTTTTTCTCCCAGTCCYCAGATCTGCCCAGCCTGGTTTTAGGCACGGCTCATTCCCTGAACTCTGAGTCACCCCAGGGATTAAGCAGCTCCTGCTCCTTGCACAAAATGACCCTGGGCACTGATAATCCTCCCTGCCCACGGTTCACACCCCGTCAGAACTCTTGGACTCTGCTTTTGGAGCTCAGCCCTGTCAGGAACAAACCCTTGGCCAGCAAAGCCTTTCCCAGGAGGATTTGRAGAGGTGTCAGGGTGGGATTTTGGGAGATTTTGGGAGGTTCTGGAGTTGGGAGGGCAGGTTCCCATCGTCCCCGTGGCTGTTCCACACTCACCCATGGGATTTGTGTGGTGAGAGCCATCCTGGCCCTTCAGTCTTGCTCTGAGCCATTAAATCCCATTTTTCCTCCCTGTGCCGTGGATATTTGGGAAGCAGAACCTGGAGCTGTGCTGGATTCTCTGCCCCATCCCATAATATCCCTTTGGGGGATATTCCATGGAAGATTGACATGACAATTTTAGTATTCCTGCAGAAACAATTTTCCTATCAATTTTTGTTGTGGGTTTTACAGTGCTGCACTCTGAACTTTGTGCAGTATTAAACTTCCACGGCACAATTAATGTGTGATGCTTTGGGAGTTTCACTCAACTGTGATAGTTTCTGTGATCAGCCCCAAATCAGAGGTGATTGATTCTGGAATATCCTCTGATTAAAATATGGGAGCACTG
>NW_026623630.1:433827-447699 GCF_030028575.1 Malurus melanocephalus
AAAACAAAACAAAACCCCAAAAAACTAAAACAAAAACAAAAAACAAAACAAAACCCAAAATATCACCTGCCTAGATGTGCTGAAGATTGATGTGCAAAATGCAAAGTCTTAATCTGACAGAAGCTTTTTATTTTGAATAAAGCTGAAGTCAGAAGCAGGTGTTTTTCTAGTCTTTGAGACCACTGGGACCCCAGCAAAAAAAATGTGCTTGTCAGAATGTTTGCCTCAGGAATTTATCAGGAGTTTTCATCWCTTGCAAAGCTTCAAGGATTAAACCACTCAAATTTATCCATTGCGAGGAGGAAAATCAAAGTTTTTTAGTGTTTTTCGTAGTGAACTAAGCAAAAAAATCATCATGGAAGGACACAAAAGCAAAACAAATCCTCATGGAAGGACACAAAAGCCTTGATCACCTGTGGTGCAAGTACTTGTTGGAGGTGGAGGACATTTGGGGTCAAATTGCTGCTTCCCCCAGCGAAGTCCAGCTGCCAACATCTGGGCCCCAGGCTGGAGATGAATGTCTGTGCTGCCAGCTGATGACACCRAGAGCGTGACTTGTCACTGTCCCCTGGTGGGAATCGCTAAATTCCTGGATAATTCTGTAATTACTGGCTACAGAAATTCACCAGTGGTTATGGCACCCAGCTGGGGTATCGGAAACGCAGATTTCGTTGTGCTAAATGAGGTGAAAAATGGGTTTGAACAAGGGGTTRCAATGTCCTGAGTAAGTGATCCCGTGTTAATCCATTTGCTGCTCTCTTTGCTTTRGGCAGAAATCCCTTATCCTTCACCTGATCCAGTTTACTCAAACTTTTSTGTTTTGGGGAATAAATAAGCTTTAGATGAGAAGAAATTGGCTTTTTCCTACTGGAAAATATTTCACCTCTGCAAGCAGCAGCTGCATTTTGCAGGCCTTGAAGGCTGCAGGTTACTGAGAGTGCTGGATGTGAACATGCAGCTCTTTTTTTTTTTTTTTTTTTTTTTAACCTGAAATTTCACCTGCGGGGCGGGCGATGCTCATTAGCTGCGTTTTGCCTCTCCTAAGAATTCTCAACCCTATTAATAACCCTCCTGGAGATAAAATCTCTGCACAGTCTGCATCCAGGCAATCAGCAGCTCAGTGATTGCTTCTTTTCATGTTTGCTAATCCTGAGAATTGTGAAGTGTCCTCAGATTGCTGTCCCTGCCTTTCTCCCGCTCTCTTTCCCTTTCCCTCCTGCCCTGAAATGCTCACATTCCCTGCTGGAGCGCTGATGTCTCACTTGGTGCCATCTCTCAGAGCCTCCTGCCGTCACTTGGGCACCAGGTGGGTGATGTTTGCCCTGCCAGGACCTTCTCCATCCTTTGCTGTGTAATTGCTGCTCATTTTGCTGCTGAATTCAGCCACCCAAAGTGAAACTCTGGCTGGTTGGAGCTTGCCTGAAATGAGAGCAGGAGGTGACATCAGCCCYGGACCTGCCCGAGATCAGATCCTTTGAGGAGTGGCTCCATTTTCAGGCTGCTTTCCCTTTCTGCTCWGAGTGTCCCAGAATGCAGGGATTTCCTCCTCTGAGTAAAACACATCTTCACTCTGTGCCACTTCGTAAATTAAAATAGGTCTTAAAGGCAGAGAATGCAAAGGAAAGTTAAATATTTTATTAAAACGGCATCAAGGGGGCATCAAAAGGCAGAATTTCAAAAGGTACCAGTAAAAGAGGAACCTCTTTGCTTTTTTGTGCAGGTGTGCCAAAATTCCCCAAAGAAAAAATYGAGCCCCTGGATGTGGAGCACGGGGATTCGGTGATCCTGCACTGCAACCCCCCTAAAGGCATCCCCCCTCTGCATATCTACTGGATGAACATCGGTAAGGGAATGTTTTTTGCACAGTTCAGACAAGGGGGCTCAAACAATTTCTCTTCCAGAGATGTTTCAAAGCAGATTTGTCATGGATGGGGGTGGTGTTTGTGTGGGTGCTTGGGAGAAATGTCGGGATATTGAAGAATAAAATTGAAAAATGGAGAMTGGAGATCTGGTTTTGGAGTGCATTGACACAACATCTCACTGAATATGAGAGATCAAAAAATTCCTGTATTGGTAAAGGAGTCTGCCAGTGATGAGGAGCYCTGCATTTACAGGATAAAGGATATCATGAGTCAATATGTTATTTCTGTCATTATTATTTTCTTCTTTCCATAAATTAATGCTTGATTTATGATGCTAAGGGAAAAATAATCCACGAGGGACATCTGATGAGTTCCTTTTGGGTTTCTGTCCCATTTTTCTGCCTTAATTGTGTTCTGCAGGAATTTCAGGCTCTTGGGAGCCAAAATAACTTTTTTTTTCACATATTTTTTTCCATATCAGTTACTTCTCACCTATRTTATATAGAGGTATGTATTATTAYATAAAAATAYGTGGSTTTGGTTGTATATTGAACACTGGACTCTTTTAAATCTTTAAAATTCTTTTAAATTTTAGGCTTAATATGAGAGAGGGAAGCCCATGAAGGGATCGCTCAACTCCATGCTTTTCCCACCTCACAATCCCTTTCCTTGCCAGATTTGCAGCACATCCCCCAGGACGAGAGGGTCTCCATGAGCCTCCAGGGCGATCTGTACTTTTCCAACGTGGAGGAGAGCGACAGCAGGAGCGACTATTGCTGCTTCGCCGCCTTCCCGCGSCTCAGGACCATCGTGCAGAAGATGCCCATGACACTCAAGGTTTCCCGCTGTGAGTCAGGGTCACGATCCATTTAACTCAAGCGGGAGTTGGGAGGGTTCGTTATCGGAATCTCAGAGTTCAAAAGAAAACGAGGGGGCAAATATGTATGCTTTAAATACTCAAGAATAATTTATTTGGATATTTTGCGATAGAAGAGGGTGAGAGAGAGAGAAAGAGAGAGAAAGAGAGAGAAAGAGAAAGAGAGAGAGAGAGAGAGAGGGTGGGGTTATAGCTACCAATGGCTCCGACGAATCCTCTGAGGTTCCATGGGTTCGCCAGCATCTGTCGGGGGAATCCCGATCGGGGTCTTCTCAGAGAGACTTTTTATAGTCTTTTTGAAGGCAGGTGGCAGCAAGCCAGGGGGTTGCAAAGTATGGAAAACCGGCCAAGCAGTGGGGAAAGAATGTCTATTGTTAAGGTGTGCAGCATGGGCTGTGGGCTGTACCGTTCTCCTCAGGAATGGTGCGACAACCCGTAGCTTACATCCATTGTTGTGCAGTATGGAGATTGATGGGCTAAGGAAAACAGGGTATGAATCATTCAAAGATTTCCAATATAAGCATTATCTAAATAAATACCCTTCCCCCGCTTGCAGAGTCTCTGGCCAAGCGCTGTCCCTCTGTTCCAGCTCCTCTTTACTGCCTCTCGCTGGTTCTGGATGGGCCCTGGCCCCCAGCCCTTATCTCCTCCAGCCCCTGGGCTGTTTGCAGAGAGCAGCTATAAAGAGGCTGACAGAGCMCAGAGTGGAGGAGAAAGACAAGGTGCAGGGAAACACCGCGCTCTTTCCGTCAGAAGCAGCGCAGCCATCCATGGTTGACACGCTGGACCTTGCAGCCTAGGAGCTGGAAATCTGGCCCCACCTCGATCTGGCTTGGACTCCTTTAAGAAAAGAGTCCCCCTTTTCTTCCCCTCGGGGTTCTCCTTTTTGGTGTGTTCAGTCTCGATGATCGTGAGACAGTCAAGGATCTTTAGTACGGTCTCTTAAAGTCAATTCTCAATTTGTCGTGGGTTTCGGAGCTCCCCAAGCAGCAGAACACACAGATGGGCGCCCTGCCTCTCTGAGGAGACTCTCCCTCAAGAAAAAAACGCGTTGTTGTGTCGCTGCTGGCCAAACAGTGACAAAAAAGAATAGATATAAAACACACAAAGTGGGTGAAATAATAGATATAAAACACTAATATATAAATAATAGAGATAAAACAACGACAAAAAGGAATAGATATAAAACACACAAAAAGTGGGTGAAAAAAACAGAGAGAAAGAACAACTTTATTGTGGAATATGCCTCTTTTATCTACTTTAGTAACCAGAGTATACATTTGTGTCAAACATATATTGGTCAAAAGACAGTTGTTTAATTAGTAATCAGAGCATAATTGGTGAGTTTGCAAAAGTTATAGTATTAGTAATGTTTATAATTTCCAGCTACCTGTGTTAGCAATTCTACATTCCAATCTCCTTTTCTCAACAGTAGCTAAGAATGCTGCATTCCTCCTCCATATAAGCTGTTAACACTCCCTTTCTTTTCCCAAACCTCAATCATCCACAATAATTAGCTGAATTTCAGAATCAGGGCTTGTGGGGCCACTTTTTCCCCCACATTGTTGGGTTTATTTCTGTGTTATTCACCACGTTCTTCAGGCTGAATTTCACTTCTCGCAGCTGTCAGACCCCAAATCTGCCCTGTTCATCCTCCTGCTGTCCCCACGGGGAAAGCCAAGGGTGCTCTGGGGAAATCTGCTGCTCTGGAGTCCAGCAGGTCACCCAGGAATGGGTTTTCAGGATTTTTTTGGCTGCCTCCTCCCTGGGCAAGGCTGATTTGGTCCATTTGCAACACTGAGGTTGGGAGGACGAAGCTTTTCCAGTTTTTTCCAGCTTGGAGCATCAATTGTGACACGAGAGATGTTTCCCAGTTCCTTTACAAGATAATGTGGAGAGAATGAAAGATTCCAGCTGTTCATTAAACCTTCTGATCTTTCTGTGCAGCCCAGAAAGCCACGAAGAATTTTTTTTTCTTCATGAGTGAAACCCTCGTATTTAATATGTGATTTTGAGAGTTTTCTCGTTGGGATAAAAAGATAAAGGATTAATGTGGCTTTGTGTGTCTTAGTGCTTGCTGAGACCGTCTCTTGGGATAATAATTGTGAGAAATAATCCAAATTAAATGTTGCTCTCCGTGGCTTTTCTAATGGGTTCAGTGCCCCACACATGCACACAGAGATTAGAGAAAATGAGATGGGCTTTGGCTGCTGGTAGCCCTGGAARTGGCCCAAAAACCCACTTCAGTGTGTCCACCTTGTCATCACAGCCACAGGATTGGGTCCAGGGAAAAATGAGAGGCATGAGATGAAAATGAGAGAGTTCTGCAAACTCAGCTTGACACTGCCCACTCWGTGCTGAGTCCCTGGTGAGGGCCTGCATCAAAAATAAATAGATAGAAAAGAAATGAAGCAATGAGAAATGAGAGAATGGATAAATTTTATRGCGTTTTTCTTTAGTGGATACTTTGGAGTTAGGGATTTTTATTACCGTAGATAGCAGGGATGAATTGCTGATTGTATCACCCATGAAGCATTTTGCAGAATAACACAAACCTTTAAAGCATTTTCATTGTATTTTCAATGCCCATCTGTTGCTTTCCTTTATATTTTTCATTCTTTCTTTCTTTTGGGGYGGAAATTGAGGGGGGTGGGGAGGGGCATGGTTTTATTTTGATTTATGGTTTCTTTTGATTCTGTCTCAACGCTGCATGTTTGTTTGGTTGTCATTTTTATTTATTTCAGTAAAGCATGCTAATGACTCAGGCTCACCTAACGCTGCTGTTTCTAAGGGTGAGTTGAATGCATCTGTTTTTAGTTTTTAAACTAAGAACCCACCAGCTCAGATGAAACGGGAGCTGGTGAAAAACACATCACAAAAGCCTCTTGATTGCAATGGGATGGATCGGAGTGGTCCAGGGAGAACAATTTTGTAGGTTTTTTGAGAGAAATCTGCAGGGTTTAGTAAAGAAAGGAGTTTTTTCCTTGAGAAAGGAGAATTCTTGCTTTGTTAAGAGGTTGATGTGGGGTTTTGGTGTTACCAGCTCAGAGCAGCAGCCAGGGCTGGATGCTCCAGATCTTTTTTTCTGGTGGTTAAGAGGACTCTGGGATGAGGCAGCTGGGATTTGTCACCATGAATTCCTGTCCCAAGGGTCCCCCTGGGGCTGCACTGCTCCAGGATGAGCAAATTGAAATGAAATTTAGACTCTGTAGCTCTTGACTCTTGTAATTGAAATTAAAATTGAAATTAAAATGAAAATTAAAATTAAAAATGAGACAATATTTCAGGGATATCTGTCTGGTCTTTTACCAAATCATCCATAAGTTTTTGAAGAACCAACACCATTTGAGGACTGATTAATTACTGTGCTAATTGTTACGACAGCAATAACTGAGCAGCCACTGAACTCTGTATTTTTCATCCCAAAACCCTCGTCTGGCAGGCTGGAGCAATTGGGCTGGTGGAATCAAGCTCAGATCAATCTTGGTTTATTATTTGAACAGTCTTCCTCACAAATTGTGTCTCCATTATTAAATGGGAGCAAGAAGAACAATTCTGTGGGATTCTTACAGGAAAGATGGGGGTTATCTGAGGTGTAAAAAATGATGAATTCAGTGCAGAGGAAAGGTGGTGTGGACCTGAAAATCAGGAATTGATAGGACCAGACTGCCTGAGGGGTGATGGAAGAGCCAGTGCTTGGAAAACAGGACAAAAAAACGTAAGAAAAGGGGTTTCAGCAGCACTGCTGCCTGTTGATATCACTGCATCTCCCTTCTGACTGTTATCAGGAGAAATATGAGTTCCTGGATTGGTCTCCAACTATATCAATAAAAACAAAAACACACAAATCCCATGTCAGAAACCTTCTGGCAGCAGTGATGTTTGTGACATTCTGGAAGGATAAGCAAAGGCTTTGAGATTTCACGTCTGACTGTGAAATTTTGTTTTATCTTTCAGCAAATTTTATCAAGGAGAGGAAACCCAAACTGCTGATCCCCCCTGAATCTGCTGGCAGTAGCTCATCAGTCACTGTCATCAAGGGAGGTGTCCTGCTCCTCGAGTGTATTGCTGAAGGGCTGTGAGTAATGAAAATGCTGCACAAACTTAATCACCTTTGGAGGGAGGGATGAGCAAAGAAAAAGGGATATTAGAAATTATGCAAGTTTTAAAGTGAACTCCTGTGCAGAGCTTTTTGTAGCTGTAAAGCAGCACAGAGTACATGCAAAATTGCTGTGCTGGTTATTGCACTGTAAACAACTAATTAAAACCAAAGCAGGGTAAGTATGGGTTTGTTTTTTTTTTTTTTACTGTCATATGAAAAAAACTGAATTTTTTTTCAGTAGTTTTCCTTTCGAGGTGTTAAGGAGCTAAATAACATCAGCATCAKCTCCTGTGCTTTGGTTCACAAACTGTGAAGATTTTTATTCTGGTTTTGCCAATTCAGTGTTGGTTCAATGCTCAAAATTATTTTGAGATTTTCCAGGTGTAAGATCTCAGGTTTTTAGAAGCAAAGTTCTCGAGTGGTGTGATACCAGACATCCTTTAGGAAATGATTGAGCCATTGAGGGAGAAATCATCAATCTCAGTCACAGCAGGAGGGGCTGGCTCAGGAGAGGATTTGGACCTGGCTGCTGTCTGTGTCCATTCCCCAGCATCCCAAATTTCCAAAAAAATTGGAAATTCATTCCATGGTGTCTTCACAAATAATGGGATATTGAAGATATGGGATATTGAGGAGCAAATCCATGGCTGTGCAGGAGCACAGTGATCCACAATCTGCTGTGTTGGTTTGATCCTGCTAAACCCAACAGCAAAGGTCAAACCTCAGCCTKGGGCACTGSCAGGGATYYAGGGRCAGCCRCAGCTTCCCTGGRCACCCTGTGCCAGGGCTYCCCWCCCTCCCAGGGGATGATGGARGAGTTTTTCCCAATATCCCATCTAAACCCACTGTCAGGCTGCAGCCATTGCCCTTGTCCTGTCACTCCAGGCTCTTTGGGATAATCTCTCTCCACCTCACTGACTCCCTTCTGGTGTAAAAGGTGACTTAGGGAAGGGTTAAATTGGATGGTTTGTGATGGGAGATCAGGATTATTTTGTTCCTTGTTGTAAATAGCACAAAAAGGACAAAAGAAGGGTAAAGTGAGGCAAAGGGCTGGTCAGTAAACACTGAGTGCACCCTTCCCAGGAGCTGGGATTCCCTTCCCAGCCATTCCTGCTGCTCTGGCTCGCTCACACACCAGCCCTGCTTGGTTTTCCCCTCTCCCAGTTTTTCCCATGTCCCTGTCAGTGCAGAGATCGAGCTGCCACCAGARAAACAGAAAAGCTGTGCCCCCACTGACCCCCCAGAGCAAGCAGGGTCCCTTCTGGRGTGGCTGTGACAGAGTTTGGTGCAGAGCAGAGGCTCAGATCACCATCCCCTGGTGCTGCTGTGGAGCTGCAGACACTGAGATCATTCCTGTGAAAGGCTCTGCAGTCGAATTCCTCCCAATTCCTCCCAGTTCCCAAGTCAGGAGATGCACCTGCCTGCACACGCTCAGGGTTTTTATTTTTCCATTTGGGTTTGGAAGGGCGCTGCTGGTGGAGCTGCCATTCCCCAAGGGAGGTGAGTTATTCCTCTCTGTTGGATCCTCTCCAGGTATCTGCAGGTTTTGCTTCCCTGTTATTACAAAACTTTCTTGTCCAATTCCCTCCCCKCTGAGTGAACCTGCCAGCCCAAAAACCACCCAAACCCACAGCTCTGATTTTAGAGGGTTTTCAAGGGATTTAAGAGGCAAATCACCTTGGAAATACTCAAATATGAATTGATAACACATCCAAGAAGAGACAACCAGAAAAGTCTTTCTGTTCCCTTGGAAAAAAGGAAAAAAGAAAGAAATATTTCTTGTTTCACTCTAATTTTTTTCCAGAAAACTCTTTTAAAAATTCATTTTTTGACAAAAAGGGTTTTTTAAAGTAGTCACTTTTGAAAGAACACAAAGTACTTCTTTGTCTCATCACCAAGCCCGTAGTTCCATCGAAATCCTTCAAAAATGCAWCCTGTAGAACAAAATGCAATTTTTATTCGCTAAAATTCCCCTTTTCAGCAGAAAAAYGATCAGCTTTGCCTCGTGCCTGCCAATCCATCCTGCCAAATGTCCRCAGACCGTGGAAGAGGATTTCGAGRAACTCAGATCAGGGGCAGCCAGCTGCAAAACAGGGAATTAAGCAGTTGCCAATCTGTCCTTTTTTAAGATTTGTACCGTGAGCAGCGGCGGTGTCAGAGGACATCACCCCGGAGCTGGGTTTGGGTTTGGGAGCAGGATGAGCTCTCTCAGAGGGAATAACGGGATATTTCTGTGCTCAGAGCTGGTGGAACAACACACTGTGGGTACCTGGGGCTTTGTGCCTCATGCCCAGGCATTGAGCCATGGTGGCAGATGGGCACACGAGGAGAGGAGGCGGCCCCGGCGTGTCCGGTGTGGGGTTGGGGTCACCGCGCCCGGCTGGGGACACACAGACAGCGTCTGTCCCCAATCCTGTGTCACTGCCGGGGCTTTTCGAGGATGGGAACAGCATTTTGGCACCTCCAGGGAGCAGACACTGCGGTGGGGCTGTCCCTCCTCCGCTGTCCTCGGGTGCCGTTGGGGAGAGCGTGGAAGGAGCTCCGGTCCCTGTCCCGCTGTCCGTGCCAAAGCACATCCAAGGAACACGGCCTTGTGTGAAAATCCCTCTCACAGGGAGGAGCAGAAAATAGCTGGGTTTAGWGTATTAACCCTCAGATAACCCCAGAGTTTCAAAAAAGCTCCAAATCCTCGAAAAACTTGCCCAGGCAAACCTCAGGTGCGCGCTCCAGCAGGGGAGCGTCACAGCTTTACAGCAGCGTGTCACTCAACTCAAAATCTTCTTTTTTTCCCTTTGTTGGCAGCCCAACCCCTCACCTCAGCTGGGTGAAGGTCACGGGAAACATGCCCAAGGAGGAGCCAGAGACGGAGAATTTYGGGAAGGTGCTGAAGATYGASCAAGTGACGGCGGCGGACGAGGGGACGTACCAGTGCATGGCCAGCAACCCCATGGGCAGGGCCAGGCACGAGTTCCACGTGCACGTGGAAGGTGCTCAGCTCTCTTCAATAAATTATTGATTTGGGACAAAATGATGGGGAAAGGGAAGTGAAGGAGGCCTTTTGTTGATAGGACTCAGGCAACTCTACCCCTCTTAAGTTTTGGGAAGGAAAACTCTACCCCAGGAAGGAAAACTTCCTGGCAAATTATTCTTCTTCAAGTGCTTAGGAAAAAAAAAAAACACAAGGAAAGAAGGAAATAATCCCGTTTCAGCCTTTGCAATGTAAAAAAATGCTTTTATTGGTATTAAATTGATTTTCCATGGTTGTAACTAATGGAGGCTGCTGTCACCAGCAGGAGTTCTTCCTGTTAGGAGTCACCTCACATCCGAGGTACCAAGGTAAAACCCAGCCCAAACACTGTTGTCTCCTCCAATTTCTGAGCAGGAGATGTGGCTGTCATTAATCAGAGATGGACACGTTTGTCATCCTTCAAGGGCAGATCCTGAGCTCTCCACCAGCCCCAATTCCAGGAGGCTTCAGGGAGTGACTTCACACSTGACAGGTTCCTCTCACAGGACGTGTGCAGGGAGAAGAGAATTAAATATGGGAGAAAAATTATCTGTTATTAACCTCCAGCCAGCCTTAGTGGAGGGATGGGGTGTAAATCAAGATTTTGCTGTCGCCAGGCCACTTTTTCTGTTCTTCTTTTTGGTGTTTGAGGGTCTCAAACCAACACCCCGCCCTTCCCAATACCAGTTTTAATGATATTTGCATGCAGCCTGCTTCCTAATCCTGCTGAGTCTGAGGGCAAAGATTCAGGCAGTTATTACCAAGCCTATGAAAATATTCAGCAAGCAAATTGCTTGAGTGTTTGAGCATTTTAATCTCTCTTTGCAAGGGAAGGTGTAGCCCGGAATACCTGAGCAGACACAAACCTTCCCTGTTGGTATTAAAATGAGAATTGTTAAAAAAATAGCAAAGCAAGGCCCACAAATTGTTTTGACTTCAAATATTTATTTGGTTATTGTTTGTAACTCACCAAACCCAGCAGAAAATGTACATAAAACCTCAAAATCCTGCAGGATCCTMATGATCTAAAGTTATTCTGATCTTGATTGAGGCTCCTGGATGGGGTTTAATAGAAATAATTGTTCCAATATAATCATTAATTATAGKAAGGGTGTAATAGCTAAAGGCCTTTGCAGTTATGTCTTGTAATATTTTCATTACTCAGCCAGAGAAAAAGAAAAGAGACAAAATTAATGTGAGGCAGAGGCAGAACTGAGTGTTTTAATCAGGCTCAAACTTTCTGTTTCACTGGAAAATTCCTCCAACGGGGATGCAGAGCCCAAGGTGGCACCAGCAGCTGGAGTGGGATGGATTCCCAGCCTTTGGGAAGGTGGGAGGAGGATTTGAAAGGAACTTGACAAATTGGGGAAGTGGTGTGGGATAAAAGGATGGGCTTCAGTGAGCACCAGAGCAGAGCAATTCTCACCAGGCAGCGCTAATTGGCTCCATCAGCACTGACTGGAAATGCCTGGGTGGGTTTGTGGGGAGAGGAGCATGGCTGGGAAATGTTAGTCTGGCTGAAAAGGCAAAAAAAAATCACCCTGGAAAAGATTAAAAAAGTGCTGTTGTGAGAGACTGCTGAGAGCTGAGGAGGCCTCACCGTTGTCAGCAGATTTACAGCACACACTTCTTCAAGAAAGGTCAGGAGAAGGCAGCAAAGGGTGGTCACAGAGCCCAAAATTGTGGCATTTCAGGAAAAAAAAATATATAGATATGTTTAATTGAGGAGAAATTACGTCTTGGGAATGCACAACAGCCTTCAGAGAAATGGAAGTTTCGTCACCAAGTCCCCTGGGTGAGTTAAACTGGCCAGGCAGAGCTGGTTGGGTGTCCCAAATTTGTTCTGCTCATGGAGAAAACACATTGGGAGAGGCTGAGGGGGAAGGTTTGGATCTTTGGTGCAGATTTTAGGTTTTTAGAAGGTTTTAGGTGCAGATGATCCTGCTCTGCTGCAGAAGGATGCAGGAGATGCCTAATTTAGATCCCTTTCATTTCTGGATCTGTCAGTATTTCCCACAAAGTCATAAATCTMCCAATCAGGAGGAGCAAATTAATAATTCTTCCCAGGAAGAATAAACAATTCTGTGAAATATTTGTCATTTCAGATTACCTATTTGATTATCCAAATTTGATTATCCAACTGCAGTATCCTGGATACTGTAGTTGCTAAAAAAGATGTATATTTTGTTATAGTTTGTATTCTTACAGTGGTAAAGCACAGCTGCCATGTGGAAAAAAGGTTCTTGAGCCATTCTGTGAAATTGCATTTCACACCTGGCAAAATCTCATTTCTTCCATCTTCACAGCCTCATCATTTCCTTGGAGCACCYACAGCAATTCCAGGGTTGAGAAGGGAGAGCAGTGACATCAAATATCTGCTCAGGCTCCAGAGGGGAGATAGAAAAGGACCTTTCAGGGGGTTTTTGCTCAGGCTGTGGCTGGGGTCTCCAAAACAAGGAAATATCCTCTCTCAAGCACCAATTTATGGCAGATTCAGAGGAAAAATTCCAACCCAAAACTTCAATCAGTTCTGCTCTAAACCTCTTCATGCCTTTGACTCATCTTTTCTTGATGAAACCATACGAGAGGGAAGGAGAAAGATCTGCAAAACCAAAATGTTCTGGTTCTTGCAGCATTTTTCCCTGGAGCCAAATGCCAGGAAGCTGAGCAGACGTGGTTGTGTCACTGTGGGGTGGGAAGCAGCACTGGGTGAGGAAGGTGRTGGAAGAATCAGTGCTGTGTGAAGGAAATGGGGATGATCTTATCAATTTAGATAAGGTTTGGTGGCTCCAATCTTACCTCCAGTCTTTCTGTGTTGATAAAACACTCCTGGGTGCTCTCCTGGGGTGGTGCTGCTCTGGGTGTGGAGGTGCAATTTAGTTATTTTTAATTTTTTTAATCACAATTTAATCACAATTTTAATCACAATCACAATTTAATTCTTTTTAATTTTTTTTTATAATTGAATGTCTGTGTGTATCTGAGCAGTGATGGTTTGGTTTTGCACATCACACCGATAACATCTGCTGATGTCTTACCAGGCTCTGTTCTTCTTCAAAGCATTTTATGGGCATTAAGTGATGAATCCTCACATTTTCCCTGCATTAGTTCATCTTTTCTGATAGGGAAAGAGGCCCTGTGATATCCCAGCACTTGCAAAAGAGGCAGTGGCAGATCTGGTGTTAAAATCTCTAAGTTTGGTGCATTTCAGGGAGATAATGATGAATTCAAGGCTGTGTTTTGAGGTGTTAAAATCTCTGAGTTTGGTGCATTTTGAGGGGAAATGATTAATTCAAGGCTGTGTTTCGGGGTGTTAAAATCTCTAAGTTTGGTGCATTTGAAGGGGAAATTATGAATTCAAGGCTGTGTTTTGAAGTGTTAAAATCTCCAAATTTGGTGCAGTTCAGGAGGATAATGATGAATTCAAGGCTGTATTTCTGGGTGTTAAAATCTCTAAGTTTGGTGCCTTTCAGGGGGATAATGATGAATTCAAGGCTGTGTTTTGAGGTGTTAAAATCTGAGTTTAGATATTGTAGTTGCTAAAAAAAAGATGTATATTTTGCTATATTTTGTATTCTTTAAGTGGTAAAGCCACGTGGAAAAGAGGTTCTTGAGCCATTCTGAAATTGCATTTCACACCTGGCAGGATCACAGCAGCGCATGGCTGCTCCTCTACCACCCCCGTGTGGCACCCAAAGCTCTCATCCCCAGCTATGGGAGAATGTTTTACCGATTTTAAATGTGCTGTGGATGTACCTCTGCTCTGAACACACCATGGGATCCCAGGATATGGGATGCTGCTCCAGGGAGAGGGGCAGGGGATGATCCTGCCAACCCCAGGAAAGGCGGTGGGAGCCCCGAGKAGGGGATTTGAGCAGGATGGGTGTTCACACCGTGTCTGTGCTGCTGAAATAGCTTCGTTTCACTAACCCCGCTCATATCCGAGGGTCCCTGTGGAAATGGGGACCGTTCCCTCCTTCCCAAAGCTCCCGAGCGCATTCCTGTTCCACTCGGATCAACCCTG
>NW_026623630.1:449385-480030 GCF_030028575.1 Malurus melanocephalus
CACAATGGACAATGGCTCACGGGTTTTTCACCCTTTCTCACTTTTGTCCATTTGCACATCGGGCCTGAATCCTCCAATTGCAGCTCAGCCAATGCAGTCATTGACTCCAAGTTGGCTCCCCCAATTCTCTCTTGTTTCCATCTCTTGGGGTCTGGCAGAGGGAGGTGTCCTTGAGTTTGGGGCTGCAGAGGAATTGTTTTGTGTAAAAATGGGAGAGCAGGAGCTCAGCACTGTCTGTGGAGTCTGGAGTGAAACACTGAAGAATCCCAGGGGTACAGAGACATGGAAATAGAGAAACTGAAATCCTAAATCATCAAGTCCATCCGGCTGTCCCCTCCCAGGGATCACATCCAACACCCCAAGGCTCAATCCTCAGAGCAGCCTGGGGCTTGTGACCATCTCACAGTTCCTCTGAGTTTGCCCCAGATTTTAAGAAATATTTTCCAAGTTAATGCAACAGGTTTTATCATGGACAATATTATGTGCTTAGCACAGACACTCCTGAGCTTTGATATTTTCTGTGTTTTAAAAACATGGTTTTGATTGGACTCAAAAACTTCAAATGTAGTGAAACCACTGGGGACTGCACTGTGACCACAACCCTGGTTTTGAATTTTTAAGTTTATTGTTAATCTCTAATTTCAGTTGCCATGCTCAGTCTCTCCTTTGAAGAAAGGAAGTGATGGGAATTTATTTAACAGAAAAAAAAGAAAAAAAAAAGGCAGCAGAAGAGGCTCTGCTTTCTGTCCTGGAGCACACTGATGTTTCAATTTCTGACGTGTCCAGCAGCAATCCCCTGTTATCTCTGCCAGTGAACCTTGTGAGGGCTCAGCTGCTGCTTCCAAAGCGCTGTGAAATTGCCATTAAACACCTCAGCCTYCCATCCTTGCTGGAAAAGGGGGTAAGGAAGGGCTGGTGTTTATTTCTCACTCTCTCCTGCAGATATTGCTCCCCTCATTCTGACCTCAGACGGGGAGAACTACGCCACAGTCGTGGGTTACAGCGCCTTCCTGCACTGTGACATCTTCGCCTCACCTGAAGCAGATGTCAGATGGTAAGATACCGGAAATTTAATATTTTAACATTAAAAAAGTTCCTACAGGCTCCCTCAAGACTGAAARGTCTGCTAGTTGTTATTTCTATGGAGTGAAGAATAGAAATCTGTAACAACGCTGTACACACTGTAAGTTTTCACGTTTTATGTGCACTCTTAAGATTTCTGAAGGTCTGGTTTGTAAAAAAAAAAGAGTTCTTGGCAGTCCCCAACACCTGTGTGAGACATTTGCCAGGCTGTGCATAAAGCAAAGCCATGCTGAATGCAGCCAAATCCTGCTGCAGCTTCATCAAACTCYGTTTAATTTTGGCAACAATTCCAGTTTGGACACATTACTGAGGTGGAGACACAGTGACTTACAGATCACATTCCCCTGGACACGGTTCCACAGGGCTGCAAATCACAGGATTGTCAGGGCAGCTGACAGGTGCAATAAAATTGCAGGTGACAGCTATAGATTAAGGACAGAGTATTTTAGAGACCTTTTTTGGACTCTGTCCCCGTGGGTTTGGTGTGCAGGACTCTGAGGTCCCTTTATGATTTGCTTCACGTGGATAAATTGTCCCACTAATGSTGACATGAATTGCTCAGGGGCAGAGCTGGGTCCCCAAACTGCCCTGCAATAACCCCTAACCATGAAATAACACTTCCTGCAGTAACCCAGACCCRTTTTTGTCACCTTTAGGACGAAGGATGACAGCATAGAGCCCCTCTCCACATTCCGCTACAAATTAAACAGYAATGGCACGCTGGAGATCAAGGACACGAGGAAGGAGGATTCRGGATCCTACGCCTGCTGGGCTGCAAACTCTGTGGGGAAAAGAGCCATCACTGCTAATCTGGATATAAGGGGTGAGGTCTCACTCTGAACAGAAAAAAAAAATCACAGCTGCTAAGGTTCTATGCACACAGTTTTTTGGGAAATACGTAATTAGTAAACATTCGTGCCAGATTACAGATTTGTTCTGTGAATTTAGGAATTCTGTGGATGCCATGAGCTGGAATTGTCACAGGTCTCATACATGTGTAGCCTTTAATATAATCCCAGTTTTTCAGCTGGATTTCTTCACTTTCTTCTTGACCCTTTCAGAAGCTGCACAAGCCACCAAAAATATGTGATTTACACACCCATCAACTCCATGGTCTTGAAAGGATTTCCCCTCTTTTTTTGCCCTATTACTCTCAGGGCAGGTTCTTGGCTGGACCTTGGGGGCCCTCCCTGTGCTCCTGGGCTTGGTGGGGTCCAGATGTGGGTCTGGGCTGAGCCAGATGTGCTCCTGCTTCCCCCTGTGTAGTGGGATCCCCCCTGCCCTGGAGCTCCTCCCGTCTGTTCATCACATCCCAAACTGGATTCACCCCCATGAAGGACACCCAGCCCTTTGCAGGGGTCTGCTGGTTTAAGGACTTTGCACTGGGCCGGATTTTTGATAAATATTTGTAAAGAGAGAAAAAAAAAAATTGCTCAGATGTGTTTATTTTAAGTTTTAGGTCCATCCCTTGTGTTCCAGCTCTGTTTTAAGGGATTTCTTGGATCGCAGGAGGGGTTTTCCCTGAAGGGTTTGATGGCAGTGGGCAGCTCCTGTTGAGGCGCCAGGTTGCATTTAGTGGGTTTTTTTTTTTACAAATTTATTGGGATTTAGGGCTTGCCAATGAAAAAAAAAAAACAAAAACCCTTAAATACTCAATTAGCAAAGTTCTCTAAAGCGCTGTCTGATGTAGGTTTGCTGTGACAAACTTGAGGCAAAAGCCCACTCTTTTGTGTTCCATTTCCACCCACTCCCTTGGCTTTGTGAATTTTTACAGTGATAATAAACATGAAAATGAACAATGAAATTCTCACAGAGCAACGTTTCACTGCAGAAATAAATTCAGCTAAGTGCTTTCYTCTCACTTATTCATCTGTTTCTGCATTCCGATTACAGTCAATTAAAAGAACAAACTTGATTGCAATAATTTTTTCTCACTTGACTTTAATAAGCTTGTAATTTTTCTTGGGTCATTGCCAGAGCTTATTTCAAATGGCAATTAGACATAAAAATCATATTCAAGTTTTTTTTTTTTTATCATCCATTTCATGACAGGCTGCTAACAAGGATTTTCACCTGTGACTTTTTTTTTTGGTGGATTTTTTGTATTTTTTTTTTTCCTGGAGCACTTTGGTTTGGAGGAACTAAAAAACGTTTTGAGACAAAAAAATTGCTTTGGGATGCAAGAATGAAATCCTGGCAAATGTCTATTTCAAACCCTGCCATCCTTCACTTGAAATGTTTGTGTGCATAACCAAAAAAAAAAAAAAAAAGATATGATTGGTGCTCCTGAGGTTGATTTTTACAGATGAAGTGCTCAGTGAAAATTTGCTGTAATAGCCCCTCTCTCTGCTAATCAAAGTGTTTTTCTGTGATCAATCAGACGCCACAACTCTTGTTGTTACTCCGAAGAACCCCCGAGTGCTGAAATCRCATTCCGTTTTACTGAAATGCCAGGCTGAGTATGATTCCCACTTGAAACACACTTTTAAATTATCCTGGAGGAAGGATGGAGATGAGCTGCCAGTCAACAGCACGGGAGGAGGCAGGTGAGTGGGGCTGCCCTTGATCTCAGCTGGATAATCTGGTGAGGGGCTGGAGCAGGAGTTTCATTAAACATGAGCTTTAATGGCTTGAAATGCAAATTKGTGTCTGCACTGAATTCTTCGTGTGGTGTGTGAGGAGATCTGCATTTTACACACATCTAAATGGAAATGCAGCTCTGAGTTTGGAGCCAAATGGGTTTGGGGTTTATTAATTCTCTCACCATCACAGCAGAATATAAAGTTATAAATTTATATAYATATATATAYATACAAAATACTATACATATTWATAYAGAATGTATATRTAATACATATACATATTTATATATATTTACAATATAAATATAGAAATATAAATATACCTATCAATCCATATATATAAAATACTCTTTTTAAAAATATATATAATAGAAATGTTGTCCCAACCCAAAAACACAACCCTGCCCCAGTGCAGTGAACTGGGAGATTGTTACTCCACTTCAGTGGAACCAGTGTTTTCCTGTAATTTGTACTTATTTGGCCAAAACAAAGTCTTTGCAATGTTGAAGCAATGGAAAACAGATTTCAGAGATTCTGCCTAAAATCCTATAGGTAAAAGCAAGGAGTTTTTCCTGCATAGTTTAGGATTTGCAGGTCCAGGCTGAATTTTGTCCCGTTTTTGGGTTTCCMTTGGCATTAAGGGGATGGAGCTCTGCCTTTATTCCATGGGACAGGTCCCAGAGTGTTCAATAAGATATCTTTATTAATTACCACAGGACAGAAATGGTTTTTTAAATCCTGCAGTGTTGGGGAGGCTGAAAACCCTGCTGAGCCCTCCTGGGATGGTGGGCAGTGCCAAGGAAATGCTGTGTGTGCCACAGGGCCAATGTCCTTGGGTTCATGGAGGCTTCCCTGATGCTTTGGACATGACACATCCCCTTGGGAATGCTCAGTTTTCCTTTCAAAATTCCGTATATTTGTCTCATTAATGACGTGCCAAAATGCCATGTCCCAGACACTCATCCAGGGCACATCACTGTGGCTCTTTTCAGAGCAGGATTGACAGGCCAGCTTCCAGCCACAGAGGCTGAATTGCCACAAAATACTAACAATTGTTCTCAGGATGGTGTAAAACAGAGCCACAATTACATTTTAATGGGATAGGCTCATCAAACTATCTAAAAAAAATGTGTGTGCAACTATTTATTTAATCAAAATGTGTGTGCAACTATTTAATCAAAATGTCCTGTGCCAAGTTCTTTTTTTGATCAATGTTTCACAGAACAACGTGTCTGTGTTTTATTAATATTACAGATTTTTCTTTCCTTTTTTGATTTTATTTATTTTTGGCCCTGCAGGGTCGTTGTGGACAGGGACACTCTGTTCATAGGCAGTGTGCTCCTGGAGGATCAGGGGGTTTATTCGTGCGTGGCCAGCACCGCTCTGGACACGGCCACGGCCGAGGCGCAGCTCATCGTCCTGGGTAAGGTCGATGGTATATATATATTTTATTCTTTTTCTCACCATAGGAACAGCTCCTCGCAGCAGGAATTGCCTCTGCAGCCCTTCCTTGCTTCTCACAGAGCCTCAATAACCCAATTTCACAGAGACTCTCACTCCTCAGCCTCAGCTGTGCTGTCCCTTATCCCCGGGAATGGCGCTGCTGACACAAACTCCAATTATATTTTGGTTTTTCTGTAGAGAGGGACACTCTTTACATTTTTGTCTCAGCTCAGGGGCTGTAGGACCTGCCCAGGCTGGAAAGTGTAAGAGCAGTTAAGAATGGCCCTGCTGCTGCTTTGAAAGCCTTGGCCAGTCCTTCTCTCCACTTTCCTGGAGGTTTGCACCAGAATTTGGTTTTTKTTGAAGGATCTCAGGGCAGTGCTGGGACGTGCAGCTCCTCTGAAGATCACTGAGAGTTAAGAGCCTAAAAAGATTCTTTATCTCAGTGAATCTCAGCAAGTCCACAGCAGAAAAAAGCCTTGACTCCTTGGTGTGAGCATCCCCACAGCCTGCACCCCTCCCTGGAAATGSAGAAGATGAACTTGGGGTGCACTGTATTCCCCTTGCACCCAAGGACAGCAGCCAACAGCCAAAATTCTGCTTTGTGCTCTCAGTTCTGGCCAGCCTGGGCTGGTGGGACTGTCCCTTCCAGGGAACTGGAATTCATTAACCTTTAAATCCCTTCCAACCCAAACCATTCCCTGATCCCATGRTTCTGTGACAGCTTTGCATCATTTTAATTACATTAATTTTTACTTCATTTTACGTTTTTATGTATTTCTCGCAATGATTGCAGCGAGAAATAAGTCAATCTGCCCTTCAAGATGTTTTTGCACTTTTTAAAGGAGTGATATTTTTAAGCAAATAGTAAATTAGGAAGATGCTGTGCACATTATTTATGGTGCTGTGTCCTTCAGTGCTGTATAATTCAAAGTGTTTGCARGCTATTCGTTACTTTACTTATGAAAATTTCATAAGGCACTTTATTCCTTTTTAAAAAGGTGGTTTGCAGGRGAAGAAAAACAGTTTTGTGCTCTTTTTCCTTGTTTATTGTACATGAGARAGGTCTTGGTGAATTAGCAATATCTGCCATTTTCCAAGGGAAAAATTCAGGTTTTTGTCAAAGACTTGTGGGATGACTGAAGAACTAAAAATGGCACAGATGGAGACATCAGAATAGGGGCAACTAAGAGTAAAATAARTATTCAGYTYGAGTAAAATAAGGATTTGTTGGATTTTAATGAACAGGTAGAGGGGTGAGTATCTTTAAGATGCACCATCACCATCTTTAAATTAATATATTGAATTTTAACCAGCTCTGCCTCAAGCATAGAACAACAAAATGCTTGTGGATGAAACTCTGATTTCCTGATCTTTCCCAGGCACTGCAGAAACAGGGAAAGAAATGCAATGAAAAGGAAAGAAAATCTAAATATAAACTTTTAAACTTTTTGATGTAACCTGAGATGATAACTCAGTATTGTAATTTTAAAAGGATCAGTACAGAACTCAATTAATTTCTTTTACAATGACAAAGACCCTCGTGGGGGTGAAATTCCTGTAAGAATTGACATTGTCAGCCAAAAGTTTAATTGGGACAGCCTTAGTTGGGCTGCAGGCAGTGAATTTCCCAGTTCCCTGTAAAGGCAGATCCCCATGGGATGATGRATCTCAGTTCTCCTTTCACTCACASCCSAAAAAGCCAAAACTGTCAGAGCTGAGCCTCCTTCTCCCACTCTGGTTTGTCCCAGGGCAAATCCCAGAGCTGCTGGCACAACATCCTGCTCAGGGCAGTGTCAAAATCCATTAATGATTAAATTGATCTTGAGGCTGATTTGGAAAAAAAAGATAATCTGTGGCTGCAGGGTGGCTGGAAATGGATTTGACAAGGATATGGAAAAATGAGCACCAGACGATCCAACTTGGTTTTCTGTAGGAAAATGGATTTTTCAAAGCAATTCCCGCTTCACGCCATTTACCCATCTTGAAACACCGTGTTCACTCATGTGCCATTCCAACCCTATGAAAATAGACTCTTGACGCCTTTTTCTGTATTTCTCAGATGTTCCTGAGCCACCAGAAGACCTCGAGCTCTCGGAAAACCAAAACCGGAGCGTTCGGCTCTCCTGGAAAGCTGGGGACAGCCATAACAGCCCTGTTAATGGTAGGAAGGAGTTTTGAGCATCATTTTTGGTGCTGTTCACAATTCTGGCACGTCCTGGTTGTCTCAGGACACGAACCCTGCTCACGGCCAGATTTCACCACTTTAACCGCAAGAGTTCGTTGTAAGTTCATTTCCACCCGTGCTGTTTTTTTAATCTTTTTTTTTTTGTTGTTGTTTTTGTGTCTCTTTTCCTGCCCAGAGTCGATTATAGAGTTTGAGGAGAACCACTGGGAGCCGGGGAGGTGGCAGGAGCTCAGCAGAGTGCCRGGGAATGACACCACGGCCGTGCTGGCGCTGGCCCCGTATGTGAATTACCAGTTCCGCGTGGTGTCGGTCAACGCCGTGGGCAGGAGCCAACCCAGCAAACCATCCCTGCGCTATGCAACCCCTCCAGCTGGTAAACCTGCAAAAATTCTGCTCAAAAATAGCATTTTTAGGGTTTTTTTGGGGAATATTTGTGCCTTTCTGTGCTCCAGAGGATGTGAAGAATTCAGGGTTGCTTCTGCTGCTTGGCAGCCCCAGGGATTATTGGATGTATTTAATATTATTTATTGATTAAATATTTAATATTATTTAATAATAATAATACAATATTATTTATTAACTAAATATTAAAGGTATTTATTATTTTTGAGTAAAAACTCCTGTGGTGGGAAACATCCCCAGCTGGTTCTGTGGGCTGGAATAACCCCCAACAATTTTGRTGGGGCAGGTAATCGCTGAAATGGACTGTATTAATTAAAGCAGTGCATTTTCAGAGAGATAAAACCAGCTGGAGGATGTTTTGTGCCAAGCCATATTCTGATATTATAAGATATTAATGAGATGGGAGCCCTGCTGGGGTAAATTCTTCAGTGTCTGGTTAAAAAGAGCAGCCCAGCAGTTGCACATYGAATGTCCAGGAGTTGTTTTGAGCATTTGATGTGCTGTTAGAAAAAAAACTAAATTTTAATGACCCGACTTGCTGTGCTGCAGAAAATTCCAGAGGATTTTCCAAACCAGGATTTTCCTCCAAAGGGAGGAGCTCACGCTGCTGGGTTTTCCTATCAGGGTACCTCCAGCACCCCATTCTGCTGATTTTCCACCCTTTGCAGCTCTTCATGGGTGAGAAACTCCTGGAGAAGGGCTGGATTTACTGGGAGCCTTTCAGAAGCACTAAACTTGTCAAAAATCTCAATTTACTGAGTGTTCAGAAAATGTAATCTCCGTGAAAGTCGTCTTAGAGGCCAACTGTTCAGCACAGCATTTGCATTCCTTGGCATTTTTCTCCCTTTTTTTCCCCATTTGCTCCAATTTCAGGTCCTTCTTCAGCTTTTCAGCTGCGTGCATCYCTCTAATGATGCACCTTCTGTCTGCTATCCCCACGGGGAGAAAAATCTCTTCCTCATAATCCCCCTACATCTGGTGCTTTCAAACCCAAAAAGTCACAGTTTCCTGTGAGCTTCTGGCTTCAGCCAACTGGGGCACTTAGGAATCCAAACTGCATAAATGACGTGTTTGGATCCTGTCAGCTTTGCTGATCCAAGGAATTCATCTCATGGATGTTTTTTTTTTGTTGAAGTGTCTGTCACTAATAGGGGAATTTCACATCCTTTTTGGCATTTAAATGCTAAATAAAACTTGGGATGTGCAAACTGACCTTGTCACCTGTGTGGTTTCAGCTCCAGATAAAAACCCAGAGAACATCCGAGTCGAAGCTTCTGAACCCAATGAAATGGTGATGAAATGGGAGGTAAGAGAATATTAGCAAATCCTATAGGRATGATCCTTTACTCTTCTGAAAAGTGAATTTGACTTAAATGTATTCTGGATTTTTACCCCCGGTATCATTTTGGTTTCAGAAGAGTGGTTTTTATGATGTTAAAAAAATACAGAAGTCCTGTAAAGCAGAGTGAGAATTCCCCAAAATTTGCTCTTCTCTGCTTCTTGAATGCAAGAAACTGCTTCAAACAATGGTGATCTCACCCTGCTCTGCAATTAAAATTATCAGCCAGGCCCAGGGAGGGGATGCTGCCCTAAACACTCCTGCTCATGCCTTCTGCCCTTCCAGCCTGGAAGTTTAAAAATGCTGCAGATCCCTTGTCCGAGAGGACGTGAGCTTGAATTTTTACTCCGAGAACTAAAGACATGTGGATAAACCTCCAAAGCCTGTGATGTGCATCAAAGGAATTATGTAAAAGTCTTGAGGATGGCTCCCAGACTTCAAATTTCCTGGCTTTTAAGCCTCGAGCTTCTGTGCCAAGAGTTGAGTTGTRCATTCCTTCAGGAAGCAGGGTTTTGTTGGGGCTGGAGTTACAAATGATTTGCATGAGATTTACCCTTCAATCTGCTGTTCCCAGTGAAGAACAACAAACGTTTCCCCATTGGGGATGCCGAGTTTGAGATTTAATTGTGTCCAAAAGAAGATGTCCCTCAAGATCCACAGACTTGGATTTGAAGGGGATTTTTAGCCCAGGGTCAGGGGAGAAAGAAAAGTTTTTTTATCCTCTCAAAAAGGTTGAACTTGATGACCTTGGGGCTCTTTTCCAGTTTTGATGCATCAATGAAATGCAGTTTTAGTACCCAGTCTGGTTACTGGGAAATACTGGGATGGCCAACACTTCTTTGAGCACCCACAAGTTCATAATCACCGCTCAGACGGGGCAAAACTGGAACTGAAAGCTGAGCCTGAAAGGAGAGAATGGGATAGAAAAGCTTTGTTAAATCTCGTTGAATCATTAGGATGCTGTTAAACAGGATATTCATTTATTTATGGCATTTCCTGCATGCTTTTCAGAGGAGCTACTGGGCACTGCACTTGCTATTTCTGACAGACAAAGGCTGCAGAATGATTTTAATCTGCCTATTTTGGATTAAGAGGCCAGCTGAGCTTTAGTGACTGGATTTCCAGCCAAGGATTTGCAGCTTTAAGGGAGATCAAAATAAAGAGTCAAGCAGTGCTGCAATTTAACTCTGTACGAGAAGTCATTTTTTAGTAGGAATTTTTTTACTTCTCCAGCTTCTCTTGCAAATCTTTGCCCTGGAGGTGGTGCCTGTGAGAAAACTGCCCAATCTCCCAATTCCTTTGCCTCTGTCATCCCAAAGATCCTTACAGCAGAGCAGATCAGTGGCAATTCTTGCAGATCCCCCAGATTTTGGTCTCCCCGTGCATGAGGAGCATCAGGGGGGCATCACTTTCTGCTGGAATTTGATGCCATTTTCTATCAGACCTCTTGGATGCAAACCAGCTATTGCACATTTAATATTTGCATATATTTAAATACTATTAAAAGCAGAATATATGGTGGGGAACACCCCCAGCTGTTTCAGTGGACTGGAACGACCCTCAGCATTTTTGGGTAGTAATATTTAATTTTATTAATTAAAGYGGTTCATTTTCAGAGAAATCAACTCAACTGGAGGATGTCTCCTGACAAGCTATTGCCATACACCTCCTAATATTTTATAAATTCATGTTAATTAGCTGGAAACCCTGCTGGGGTGAGTTCTTCAGCTGATTGGTGAAACCAGAGCGGCCCAGCAGTTGCACATTAAATGTCCAGGCATAATTTCAACCATTTGGTGTGTAGTTAGAACAAATCTAAATTTTAATGACCCAACTTGCTGCGCTGCATAAAATTCTAAGATAAAATGCAAATTTTATCTCTGCTAAAAGGCGCACACATCCTTATGCCAAAATGTGCAGTTCCGTTGTGCTGAAGGTGTGTGGTTTTACATCGCACAGCAAAACCTGTGGCAAAACAAAACCTGATGTATGTGGGATGCAGAAATACAGCTCCCAGCAATTAATCTGGATTTTAATCTGAGCTTTTCACCCTCTTGTCTCTTGAGGTCACAGTGTTGTTATTCCAGTTGTCTTGAAATAAAAGTAACAGCAGAAAGCTCGGGGGTTTTTTGCCCCTTTTCTCTCCCGGCGTTGTATTGCCCATTTCATAATTATCCCCTCTCCTCTCAGCTGCTGTTTCACGATTAAAACAAATCAGACAGGATCTCTTTTCACTTTTCCCAGCCCCTGAAGCCTGTGGAGAGGAACGGGCCRGGGCTGGAGTACAAAGTCAGCTGGAGGCAGCGTGGCGTGGAGACGGACTGGAACGAGGAGCTGGTGAAGAAACACTCGCTGAGCGTGCGCAACGTTCCCACCTTCGTGCCTTACGAGATCAAGGTGCAGGCGGTCAATAACCTGGGGGCTGGCCCCGAGCCAAACATCACCATTGGATACTCAGGAGAGGACTGTGAGTAGCAGGAAATTCACAGTGAAAATGGGGTTTTCTCGTGCTGCAAAGCTCCGGGTGTGGAGTGATGGATGAGGCAGCTCAGAGCTGCAGAAATTCCAGTGCTCGGCCTGATGGGCTCTGTGAGGTGTGGCCATGACCCGTGCTGGGTGTCTGGATGCCAGCCTGCCCGAGTGTGGGGTTTTTTTTTTTTGGAAAGGTCACTTGTGCTCTCATTAATCTCAGTTGTTGGCCTCATCTGGGTGCTTGTTGGAAGGCCACAGCCCGTGAGAAGGCTCTGAAGCGTGGCAGTCGTGTTGTGCTTGGTGAGAAAAAAACGTTTTGGTTCTCTGAGGTTTGACCCAGCAGTTTAACCCTGCCAGAATTTAAATGCTCTGACAACTGGGGACAAACTGGCAGGCACTGGGTGTGTAAGTGAATGTGCAGGCAATGCCACATGCCCATGTGTTTAAATCACAGGGTTTAAATCACACCACCAGGGTTGTGTGCTGGTGGTACCTGGTCTATGAGTCCTTGAAGAATGTGTCACCTTCTCCAGCCTGGTTTCTGTTTTTTTTCCCATGGTTTTCCATGGCTCCCAGCTGGAGTTTCAGTGCCTGAAATGGACTTGGTGGTGGTCAATCCCCACTGCACACCCCAAGATGGGAACAGGAAGGTTTCTTGGTGCAGAAGAGCTGGTGACTAGCGGGTACAAGAAGAAAGGAACTCCACAGCATGTTTCTTTTCTCTATCCRTCTCTGATGAGTCTAATTTTATCAGTGGAAAATTTTCCTTGAATTTCAGTTGTCAATGGATCAAGGCCTGCTTTTTTTTCAGGCCCTGTAACAGCTCTCTACGTTAATGCAGTGATTAAAATCCTACTGTTTAATGAGCTTAGTTGTAAAATGAAATTGATTATAAAAAAAACTTTATGATTGCCTTCTTGAGTGCYGTGTTAATCATTTTTTTATTCTTCTCACTGCTGTAAGCATTGCTTGAAACAGGAAATCATAAATACTGATGTAGAAATTCATGTGTCYCAGTGCACATGTATCCCAACCCTCAGCAGAAAACCCTGGTACAGAAAAATAATATTTATTGGCCCATTCCATCCACTGGATGCAGGTGKAATGGCTTTTTCCTGGCTTGCAGTGAGACTGCATGAAGTGGYACAGCTTGAGCTGGAAAGCCAAGGCATGGAGCTGGGAGCTGGGAGAATCTGGGCTCGTGGAAGTGTCTTTAACCGCTGGAATTTTTGTTTTTACAGTTCCAGATGCTGCCCCTTCGGGTGTGTCAGTGGAGGTTGTGAACAGCACCCTGGTCGAAGTCTTCTGGCTTGGCATCCCGAGGGACAGAGTCCGTGGRCACTTAAGAGGCTACAAGGTTACAAATTCTCTATAAATATTTGTGTGTGGTTGAATAAACCCCTAAATGAATCCCAGATTAGAATCTCTCATTTCTGGGAAGGTAAGAGAGATCATGATCACGTTCAGCCCCAGACAACGTAATTTGTTAACAAAAATCTCAATGTCCATGCAGGTCAGCTGGTGGAAAACCAAAAGCATGCTGGATGGAAAGAGGCATCACCCCGAGAAACACTTCCTGACGTTTGTAGGGGACAGGAACTACGGGATGATTCCTGGCCTGGAGCCCTTCAGTGAATTCCGCCTGACGGTTCTGGCTTTTAATTCCAGAGGAGACGGCCCTGAGAGCTCCCCTGTGGTGTTTGAGACTCCAGAAGGAGGTGAGGCATGAGGAGAGTATGGGATGGAGGGATCCACATTGAAATTGTCCTTGGGATGAGTTGATTCCCCTATTTAAGGTAGCTGTAAAATCTCTGCTGTTTACAGAACCCTTCACTTGAAAGGAGAGCTGTGGGTGTTAAATTTTATCCTCATTTAACGAGTGTTTGTAGGGACAGAGCTGTTCACTCTCCTCTGAAAGCTCCTGCCTTGTCTTCCAGTCCCTGAGCAGCCACGTTTTCTCAGGATCCTGAACTTCGACAAGGACTCGGTCACCCTGTCCTGGGGCCTTCCCAAGAGAGCCAAYGGCCACCTGACTGGCTACATCCTGCAGTACCAGATAAGTACGTGCCTGCTGTGCTCTGAAGGACACAGAGGGGATCAATCCCATTAAATCCCTGGCAGGAGTGGAGATCCACTCACCCATCCTTCTTCCATCCCACTCCCTGCTGAATGCTCTCCCCTGGCAGTGCAGGACAAGGCTGCTGAAGGGCCTGGAGCACCAGCCTTGTGGAGAACGGCTGAGGGAGATGGGGTTGTTTAGCCTGGAGAAAAGGAGGCTCAGGAGGACCTTCTCACTCTCTCCAACCCCTTGGAAGGGAGGGTACAGCCAGGTGGGGATTGGGCTCTTCTCCCAGGGAACAGCGACAGAATGAGAGGACAAAGCCTTAAGCTGCTCCAGGGGAAGTTTAGGCAGGACTTCAGGAAAAAAATTCTTCATAGAAAGAGAGATTGGGTCCAGGGAGGTGGTGGAGTCACTGTCCTTGGAGGTGTTAAACAAAGCCTGGATGTGGCACTCGGTGCTGTGGTTTGGTTGATTGAGGTGGTGCTGGGTCATGGGTTGGACTTGATGATCTCCAAGGTCGTTTCCAACCCAGTTTATCCTGTGATTCTGTGATTGAGTGATTCTGGGATTCTGCGGCTCTGTGATTCCATGATTCTGTGATTCCGTTACTCTGTGACTCTGTGACTGTGATTCAATTATTCTGTGATTCTGACCCTGTGATTCCGTGACTCTGTGACTTCCTGAACTTTGTGATTCAGTGACTCTGTGACTCAATTATTCTGTGATTCAGTGACTCTGTGATTCAGTTTTTTTGTGATTCTGTGATTCCGTGGTTCTGTGACCCTGTGATTCAATTATTCTGTGACTACACAACTCTGTGATTCAGTTATTCTCTGATTCTGTGATTCTGTGATTCCGTGACCTTGTGATTCCATGATTCTGTGATTCCATTATCCCTGTGATTCAGCTTTTCCATGACTCTGTGACTCCATGACTCTGTGATTCTATGACTCTGTGATTTCACGACCGTGTGATTCAGTTTTTCCATGATTCCGTGATTCCATGGTTCTGTGGCTCTTTGTAATTCCATGTTTCCATGACCCAATGATTCAATATTTCCATGATTCTGTAATTCCATGGTCCTGTGGCTCTTTGTGATTCCATGATTCCACAACCCTGTGATTCAGTTTTTCCATGATTCCATGAATCCACGGTCCTGTTTCCCGCAGCTCTGACTGAATTCTCTCCCCCCAGTCAAYGCCACGCAGGAGGTGGGCGCGGTGAGCGACGTGAGCGTGGCCAACGTGTCTGTGCAGAGCTGGMGGCTGGCGGGGCTCAGCCCCAGCACCAAATACAAATTCTACATCAAAGCTTGCACAGCCAAGGGCTGCGGGAAGGCGGCCACCGACGAGGGACAGACACTGGCTGAAGGCAGTAAGTTCACACCATCTGGTTTGGCTCTGCCAGTCGCAGGAAAATCTGTCGGGAATAATCCAGGCTTGATGTTTCCTTTGTAATTAGGGGAAATAAATTTGTTTTCTTGCCGTGAGAGCAAGAATGTGGCCGTGCAGTTCTGCAGGAAGGCAGGGCTCATCTGTCTCGTTTTGCTGTGCAGTCCTGTTTCTGCTCCCACCCAGCCATGCTGGAGTGAGTGAACTGCATTCAGGCACGGACAGAAAATGGAAGATGCAGATAATCTGTTCTCAGTAATATTATAAAAACAAATTCTGCCCGTGCGTGAAGGTAGGGGACTGCCAGCAACATCGAGGTCAGCTGTTTGACATGGAAAATCCAGATAAACATGAAGTTCTGACTGCATTCACTCCATTATTTATGATTATTTTATCAGAGACCAGCAGTGAACATTTGTGTGCCACTTACACCCTGTGCTGGAACACTGATGTGCAGTGATTTAAAGGAAAATCCCAAGCACTCTGTGATAGCTCATCTTTCACTTTCAGCTGGAATGAAATAAAATGTACTGTGCTCAGCAAGTCTGAGAGCTCTGCAATACTGAGGAGCAGCTCCTTGCTATTAATCAGAAACCATTGCTGTGCTCTTACCCCAGGGAAGGAGAAAGAGAATGTGATAAGCAAAAGAGTCCTGCCTGCATCGTTTTTAGCAAAGATAACAGTCTGGAGCAATGTTGATATGAAATAGAAAAATGGTTTGTGTGCTGTTGGATTTCTGAGTTGCAGAATTCTCTTCAGATACTGGTAAAAACATGTGAAAAGTGTTTTAAGCCATCATGTCCCAGTTCGAGATCCAGTCAGGAGCTGCCATTTTTTTTTCCCACTTGTAAAAGTCCTCCTCAGCTCTCCAGTCCCACTGTAGGATACAGGTACTCACCTAGTAATAACTAGTGATCACCATGGTTTAAAATTTAATTTTCATTAAGGAAAGAAAAATACCTCTTTTTTYCCCCAAGCTAAGAACACCCCATTTCCCCTCATTAATTACCTTTTCTGGCCTTCACTGGGCAGCCAGAATAATGTGTTTTGGCTCCTTGAAAGTTTGTAACTTCTTGGAATAACCCTGTCAGGGTTTATGAGATGCTGACATTCATTTTGTTCTGATTCTGTACTTTCCTAAACTCTCAGCAGGGGCAGCTCCTGATTCCTGTGGAATATTCTTGGGCTAGAGCAGTATAATTAATGAAAGCTGCAAGGGTTCAGTTCTGTGATTCATGTGTGCTCCTTGCTGGTTCTCAAGCCACCCTAAATTAGGGCACTGCATCTGTCACTGAGATGCTGTTAGAGTTCTGTATCATTATTTGCTGGCTAAATTGTTCTGGTATTTTTCACCTAAACATGATAGGCTGGGGAAAAAAAAAATAAAATCATTCTTTTTCAGTGACCTTCTTGGGGTTTCGAGCTGTGGTTTGGGGAGCGAGGCAATTGCTCAAAATTAAAACAATCTCTCTTTTTGAAGGAGGGGAGTGATTTCAGGAGTCAAAGT
The DNA here is from genome assembly GCF_030028575.1 of Malurus melanocephalus. Classification (NCBI taxonomy): domain Eukaryota; kingdom Metazoa; phylum Chordata; class Aves; order Passeriformes; family Maluridae; genus Malurus; species Malurus melanocephalus. Next base: position 465,855 of record NW_026623630.1, read on the forward strand.
TTATCATTTCGAATGACCCACGTAAATGACAGATATAAAACGTGGTGCCCTCTGAAATGAAACTCCGTGATGGAGCACTCCACAGTACTTTGGGGTTTGATTCAGTGATTCTATAACCACTCTGTTCCAGTTTAATAAYAAASCCATAAARCTCTCATTGTCCACTTTAAGACTTMAGAAACTTCCACTGCTGCCATACAGCCTTTGCCATGGGTATTTCAGAATKTCACAATTCATTCTGCCAGGAAGGTGCAGATATTGAGGTGGCAGCTCTGAATTCATTCACTTTTTATTTTAACTTGATCTCCACCACTGCTGTAACCTTAATTTATTTGTAGTTATCCTTGCTACTCTTATCTGGAATTAGGAAGAAAAGGGAAATCTCTTTATTTAATATGTACGTGTGTGAGGATTTGTGTGGCAACACCCAAAACAAACCTGTAAAGAGAAAATAACTCGGATATCAAACCCTGATAGGCAATCTGAGATCTTTACCTTGATAAAATACTCTGGACAGTCATGAAGAACCTGAGCAAAAGGGAATTTGGATTGTAGTACAAAATAAAGAGTAGTTTAATTTCTGTGGTTTCAGTCCACAGAAGAAGGGATGTTGTCTTTAGAAAATKACTACAATCCCTGTCTTCATATTTTCAGGCCTTATTTCCTAAATGACCTCCAAACTAATTAATTTTCCCCTTGAAAATGTCAATTTCCCCAAGATCATTAGCCCTCAGAAACATAACACAAAATAACATTCTTACAGACGTGAAAAGATTAATTTAATGTAGCAGCCCTTCTTTAACACAAAGCTCCTTTTCATCTCGTCGCCAGCGTTGCTCGGGGATTACCAACCATGTATTACATGGTGAGAATTATCTTTGTGTGTCCAGAAACTCAGGCATTAATGAGAAATTCTTCCAGATGAAGCCACAGAGTTGGAGGTTTATTTTCCAGAGAAGCCAGGAAATAAAACCCCACCAGTTTCATTCTATTCCAACGGCAGTAATTCCCAAAGGTTTTCCAAAAAAATCTTAGGGAGAGGGTCCTATCCTTCAGGACCAGAGTAACCACTTGGAATAAGATTTGTGGGTTTAGGTCTCTTTGGCCATAGGCACTGTGGAAAAAGAGCAATAAAATGTCTTTCCCATACGTAACCAGCAAAGCCTCTTTGCTCACAATCAAGAAAAACTCATGAAATTGGTGGAAATTTCTTGATCACTGCCTCACCTCTAAATTTTTCTCTATAAACTTTACATACAACAGAGATTTACTAATCTCTGTAGTTTAAAATAATCCCAATTTGCCATGAATTGCCTCCTGCACTAAAAAAGCCCTGGAAATGAAGGATACTTGTGATGCATATTTATACATTTTTAATAGCCAGGCAGCAGGCGAAAATTAATGCAAGTGCAACTTTCCATTTATTGAAGCAGATGTATTTAGACAGGTATGGTTATAAATTAAGATGCTGCCTACAATTAGTGTTTAGCTCTCAGACTGTTGGGTTTGGGGTTTTTTAAAATGTAAGTATATTTTATAACAGATTTGCCAACTTTCGGAGAACACTCTGGAAGTCTTTCAGGGTGGTTTCTATTGTTTTTTTTCCCTTTATACCATAAGCTCCTCTAAAAAATGTGTGCTCTGTTCTCCTCATAAATCTCRGAGCCCAGTAGGAATTTTGTGAAATTGCAGTTCAGTGTTTAATGTTCATGCAAGTCCCACGGTGGGGCTGATGAATAGTGGGGGAAGATGAGAAGTGCTGGTGATATGCCTTTATTACTAATGCTCCCTCTCCCTCATTGGAGATTAAAAACCCAACCCAACTGCTCACAATTTTCCAGAGTTACTTCCTGCAGCTCTCAGTGTGTTGCTGGCCTTTCAGAATGTGGAGGTTTTCCCCATCTGTGTGTCTTTGTTTTTATTTTTCAAGATGCCACGCTGTTATTTCTATTCCAGCCACCAAACCCACCCCGGTTAGCGCAGATTTCTGCTCTGTAGGGCCCGTGTTGAGGTTGTCCCACAGAGCAGGAGGAAATGGCATGGAAAGAAAGCTCAGAATCACCCAGAAATAGACACCTGCTCTGAGTTTTAAAGGGATAAAAATGAGTGTTTTGGGATAGGGGGTGAAAAACAGCACCGAGAGCTGTTGGTGCATCCACAGTACCAGGTCAGGCTGGGCTCATCCTCATCCCGGGATGTTCATCCCATGTGCCAGGGCTGCAGCATTCAGATAGATCAGAGCAATAACTGGGCACAAAAAGGGCATTTTCCAGCCATCTCACTTCCCTTTTCCACTTCCCTAAAGAGCTGATGGTTCAGAAAGCAGAAGCTGCCACAATAAATAGGGAGCAGAGAGAGACTGGTAAAGTTGGTTTAAGAATTCGCACAACAAACCCTGTACCTGGAGCTCAAGGTTTAGGATTTGCTTCCCAGGAATTGAGGAGAAATCCTTGCTGAGGAGGCTGGTGGTGTGAACACTTTGGATCATGGGGTTATCATGTCACACTCGAGTGTTACGTTTTATTTAACATATTGGGGTCGAAGGTCCGTGTTCATTCCTGTTACTTTCTGGGCAATATTCCCATTTTTCTGATACCTTGATTTTAGAGCGTGTAATTAAAATGTACCTGTGCTATCCCATTGCTTAATTTGCTGTTTGATTAAAAACTATAGCTGKGTTTCACATACKTCATTTAGCCAAAATTACCGATAGWTGGATTAATTTATGCTAATGAGCTGTGCCTCAGTATCAGCAGTGTTTCAGCTGGATGTGTTCTCTCTGGGTCCCAGTGCTCTGCTCATTTAACTGCTTACAGTAATACATGGAGAGTTGCCTTGAAAAACTTATCCTGAACTGCTGCTTTGACTGTGCTTGGATTTATCTTAATCTTTTCTCTTTTTTTTCCCTTCAGCTGTCAACTCAGCCCTAATCTCCAGCAGCTTCTTGCTTTGCTTGTTCACTAGTTGAAGTATTAATGAGCATTGTTTCCCTGTCAGCGCTAATTGGCCGAGGAGTTTTCAAATTATCCTTTGTGCTCAAGCCTTGGTTTAGATGGCTTTGGACAAATCAGGAAAATCAGGCAACTGAGAATAATTAAAGAATTATTTTTATCAAGTGCAGACCCCCAAGTTTCTCTGCTGCCGTGGAGAACAGGGTCACTCCCATGTTGTAAGAGATCCTTCAATGTCCCACACAATTCTGAATTTGCTGAACGGGCTGTTCACGTTCAGGCAGTGATTGCCAACTGCTGTAATGTCCTTTCTTCTGCTTTCCACAAAACCTATTCTGAAAAAATCTTATTTAATGCCCCTGTATGTAGACAGGTGGGTGTTTTGCAARTAACAAGGTTCCAAACCTAGAGTTACTGGAATTTCCTTTCTCCTGACCAAATATTAAACTCATCAGCAACACTTAAAAGCCTAAATATCCATTCACAGGCAAATTGTTCAGTTGTACCAAAACCAGTGCTCTGTGCAGGCATTTTGGAATTCAAAAGGATATGGAAAATCACTGTCTGGAGGGGAGAGAGTACAAATCCCGATGTTAATTTTTTTCTGGGAGACAGCAAGAATTCATATCCAGCTAACAAGCTGTCTGTGCTTCCCCGCTGAGCTGGGTTCAATGGGAGAGCCATCAAACCCCGATTATCCATACAAAGCCAGCCCGTTTGCAAGTTGTAATTTTTTAAGCACGCATTAGTTAAAGCAGATCCATAATCCCCCATCAATATTAACTTTCATCCTGGGAGTTGCACAAACCGCTTCCCAAACATCGGGATTACTCCAGTCTGCCGTTGATTTTGTTGGATGAAACATTAAAAACCAAACAGAGGGAATGTTTGGGTTTTGGTTTTTTTTTTTTTAATTTTCTTTGGAAAACCAGCTTGCCTGATGACGAATGTTTAAAAATGACTTGTTGTATTTGTAACCGTGCATTTCGCAGCCCTGTTGTTCCATGAATTCCTTCGATCCCCGTGACCTGAATGTGTGCATTCCCTAGGTAAAGGCAGCGGGAGGATSGCAGCCGCAGTAAAGCCCACCCAAAAGTTTCAGCCCAGCGAGGCCCTCGAGGCTGGCACTGAGCACACAGTGCGCCTGGTCACTAAGAACTGGGTGGATAACAATAGCATTTTTGAAGATGTAATTGAGACCAGGGGGAGAGGTGAGACGCCAAGCCCTTTGAGGTTTGTTTTTCTGTGTGAATCCATGTCAAGGTTTCGTCCTGTGCGGTGCCAGCATCCCGAACTGGCCAAGGGGTTGAAGGTGGCCCTTGCAGTTGAGTCCATGGGAGCACAAACACATCCCAGGTTCTTGGCTGAGTCCTGTGCGTCACAACAGCCTGGAACAATCACAAACCTTTACAAATTTAAGAGGGAAGCTGGATAAAATCCATAAATGACCAGTTTGGTGATTTGCATGTACTGGGGGCACTTTTATCTCTGTCTCTTTCGCAAAACCGCTTTTGCATGAGAGGCTTAACAACAACMCTCTGCTCAGCTTTTGTGTGCAGTGCTAATGCTGTGAGTCCCTGCTCTCTCAGAGCCACCTTTCCCACTGTCTGTGTCGTGCCCTGTCACCTGCACGCTCCCCTCCAGCCCCAAATGTCCAACTCTGGACACGCTCCTGCCTGGCACTGCCCACCAGCAGTGGCGATGATTCCGTTCCGATGCAGCGAGGATGTGTTGGTGTTATCACAGAGCATTACCCTTTTCCTCTGGTTAATTCTCTCCCTTTTTTTCCTCCTGTCCCGTTTCCCCAAGCCTATGCTGGCATTTAYGATGGGATTTCCACCCAGGGCTGGTTCATCGGGCTGATGTGCGCCATCGCCCTGCTCACCCTGCTGCTGCTGACCGTTTGCTTTGTCAGAAGAAATAAAGGAGGCAAATATTCAGGTAAATGGATTTATTCTCCTTCCCCTATGCTCACATGGTAATAACCAACATCCTTCAGTTTGCTCTCTGGGGGCCACGAGGCCGCCAGCACAAACATCCAATTAGGGTTTGTAGCTTTTGATAAATATCTGCGGAAGGGGTTTTAATGAATGTGAACGGAGCYGTGCTCTCCGGGTGAGGCAGTGCTGGTCAGAGAGCTCACAAGGGCCTTTCCCAGCATTTCTGGAATATTCCAGCATTTAATCCAGCTGGGARGACAAGGCCCTTGCTGGCAGGGCTCCCTGCCCACTTTCCTGGGGCCTTCTGTTGGACACAAGGACGGGACAAACACAGGAAGCTGAAACATGGAATATTCTGCTAAAAATGATTCTGGAATTGTCCAAGCATTGAGTAAGGGTTTAAGTAAATGCATTGAAACAGAAATCTGGTTACCTGGAGGGGTGGTGGGTGCTCCATCTCTGGACGTGTCCAAGGCTGGGTTGGGGAAGATGTCCCAGTCCCGGGGTGGAACTGGATGGGCTTTAAGGTCCCTTCCAACCCAAACCACTCCATGACTCTATAAACACTTTATAGCTTTTAAAAAATCAAGGAATGGCCCCAAACTCCAGGYTGTGTCCAGCCAGCTCCAGGCCAGGCTGTAGGAAATGTCAGGTGCTTTTCCCATTTTCCCTGGGATAAAGAAAAACCCACRGCAGAACACGACTCAGAGACCTGTCCTTTATTTTATTTGCACAGTGAAAGAAAAAGAAGATTTGCATCCAGATCCCGAAGCTCAATCAATAAAAGATGAAATCTTTGGGGAATATAGGTAAATAGGACCTGCTTTCACGAGCCTTTGCGTTTCTTGGGGTTTTGTTTGTTTTCAAATGCCATCATTATTTGGGACATTTTTATGGCATGCAATTAATGCTGTTTTTCATTTTCAAAGCAAACCTCGTAGGAGTGGATAAGAGTAGGAATATCAAGGTATATCCAGGATATTTTGATCCATCCAAGCTGGGATATAAGGAAATGCTGATGTATTGGTGGTTATTTTTCAATTTATTTTCTTTTTTTTTTTATTTAGCATTGTATGAATAATGTAAATATATATGATCATTTGGGGTCCTGCTGAAAAGCCCATTGAATGTTATGTCTTCAGTGGGTTTTTGAAACTCAGACCCGAATCATGGAATATRGGGAATGGTCATTTTGGGGAAGAAAACAAAGAAAAGTTTGGAATACAATAAAAAGCACCAAAAACCCAAACAAACCTTGCTACAGAAACATCTGTAGGGGAATTGAAATAACCACTTTGGCTGCTTTAAAATAATGAAACTTAGAGCAATATGTAATTGTGATCTGAAGGAAAATCCATAATTCTGAGAACCATGATGGWAGWACTGGTGTTACTGGCCTTAAGGGCATGAAATTGCTRTTGAAATTCCACTTATATATATATATATATACTACATTATTTGTACTGGAGTAGGGCTTTTTTTTTTTTTTTTCTGCATAATTTCATCTTTATTTAATTTTTAATGCTTTCTAATGGGACAAATATTTAGAAAGGTAAGAAAGCCCTGAGGTTCATAACTTTGACCCCCTCCTTTCCCCCTCGAATCCAAACTCGTCTTTTTTTTTTCTGAGGAGAAATGCCCTGTGCAGAAAAGTAGCAATTTTTTTTCTGTTGATTATGGACATATGGAGTTCATCCTGAAGAAGTGAAGTTCAGGATCGTTTCTCAGTCCTTCCTGAGATAACATTGTCAAAGATTTGGCACTGAGTTGGCATCAGCAGCAAAAGCTGTAATTGAGTAATTATGTCCTTAATCCAGAGGCCTGATTTAATTTTTTTATGGAATCTTTTAATGTTTTCCCAATCCCCACACACATTGTTCTTCTTCCTCTTCTGTGGTGCCRTGAGGAGGAATGCCCAGTGAAATTCCCCTTTTTCCCTGAATTTTGGTGCTGGGTCTGTCCTTTTTCCTGGAATTTTCACTGAACASAGACTGCAGGTGCAGACATTTATTCTGCTTTGGTTTTTCCCAGTTCCTCCCCTTTAGCAGAGGCAAATTCCAGTGAGATAAAATGTAAATTATTTACTAAAGTAAAATAAAATAACAGCAGAAAAAAGGGAAAAACCACCTTGATTGGACATCTGAACTCAAAGAGGTGCTCCCAAAGCAGTGGGRTGTGATCTCCAGCTGATGCCTCATCCCATTTTGTGTCTCTTCACCCACCTCAAAAGGAAAATGAAATAAATAGGCCCTGGATGTTGTCTAGTGTTGTGTAAAATGAAAATTGTCTCTCTGTGAGGTGCCCAACACTTGACATCAGCCCTGGTGGCTGTGACAGACCCTTCCAATCCTTTCCACATTYCCTTCTCCTTCCCCTTCCCTTTCTGCCCCTTCTGTCTGCCCGAGGCGAAAAGGGAAAAAGCCAAACCAAATTATCGTTTTCACTSATAATTCCAATTAATTTGTTGGAATAACGACCCAACCCAGCCTGGGGGGGTTCAGGTGTGTGCACATCACCCGTGTGAGGCACAGYAGGGCAGGAACACAGCTCAGATCATTTTCTCTGTGCCACCCACCCTTGTCCCTCCCTCTCCCCTTCCCCTCCCGGGAGCGGTTCCCATCCCGCCGAGCCCCAGCCGGTTTTTTGGAAAGGCRTTTCTTTATTTTGTAGTGACAGCGATGAAAAGCCGCTGAAGGGCAGCCTCCAGTCACTTAACGGGGACATTAAAGCCACGGGAAGTGCTGATAGTCTGGTAGATTATGGCGAAGGGGAGCATGGCATGTTCAATGAAGATGGTTCATTTATTGGAGCTTACTCTGGATCTAAGGAGAAAGGATCAGTGGAAAGCACTGGGAGTTCTACGGCGACTTTTCCTCTCCACGCCTAAAGCAATGGTTGGTGTGCAGTTGTGATATTTATCCTGGTTAGTTCTCCACGTGTGCTCGGCAGCAGGTTGCCAATTGAGCCAGTCAGGRAAATCCTGACACCCAGGTAATAAGAAAACGAGTCACTGCCACTAAAAGATGGTTTTTGCGTCCTGATTTCTATGTGTTTTCTTCTAAATAAAGCAAAAGAATCCTTTACTCTGCACAATGTGTTAAYCTGACCAAACCAGAGTTTCTCTGTGTTACATCTGGATCATCACCTGCTGCTCCAGGTGTTTCTTAGGTTTAGAATATATTTCTCTGGAGTATTTTTTTCCCTTGTGTGGCTGTTGTCACACATGTTAGAATTCCCTCATGGCCTCGGTTARAACCTCAATAAATCAATTAAATAATTATATATTTCACTATGTAATTATATAATTAAAACCAGCAGGCTACTCTGCAAAGTGACACAACGAGGAAAACCATCATTTAAAATACCAGAGAAATATATTCTATACATTGTATAATTTTTCCTAAAGAATTAAACCCCTTTGCTTATAATATTAAAAAAAAAACAAACAAACTTGTTTTAGTGGTTACAGCTGACTTCAATTTTCAACACTTCGAGACGCAGCTTTACCCGCAGCAAAGTGTGGGTGATGCTGCTGCCCAGTAGCTGGCACTATTTCCTTAAAAAAAAAAGTTAAGCTGCAGCTCTTTCCTGTGGCAAGGCAAAACAGGGTTCCCATCCACCATCACTCGCAACATTTTGATTTGTTTTCCCCCGGCTGCAAGCTGCCTTTCGAAGCAAACTCCTTGGTGTCTGTCTCATATCTGTATATTTGTGAGCTAGCAAACATTTCACGGAGATGTTGTACATATGATATTAATATTGAGTCCAGAGCAGCCTGGGTTTATTTTGAACCGGGATGTGTTGCTAGCATGGGTCTGTATAGMTGTGTAGGAACGGATAGAATTGCTTCTCAAGACAGATTTGGACCAGCAAAATTAGTTTTCAGCAGGAGTTGTGTGCATAGGAATCACCCAGATCTCGCACTGTTCAGACATCACCTAAACTGGACCTACCTGGCTTCCAAGAGTTCATTTATTTTCAATCTATTCACTGTTAAATAAACAAAAGCGAAAGCTAAGAGAAAATATTATGGTAGAGTTTCTTTTTATACTTTTTTGACTGAATGCTGGTTTAAATCTGGTTCTTTGCCTCTCCCACACTAACTCAGCCGAGCTGTACAGCACATTTTTTTGGTCTTTTTGTATTGGAATCTCCTGAATCTCTTTAATAGCATTTGTATTTCTGAATCTGCTTGTTTGAGTAGGGTATCAATGTGGTTTCATTTTTTCTGTCACTCCCATCCCTAATGGTTTTTAAGTAGCTCCTGCAGGAGGAATAGATCCTAAAAGCTTCTCTGCATCCTGACAGCAATCAGGCAAATATCCCCAATGGCTCCTTCACAGGCTCCATGATTTTAATGGAAGAAAGAAGAAGCAGGACTTACTCATGAGGTTATGAATTTCCATCGAGGGCTAAGCCCAGGGAAATTCAGGTTTTCCCAGTGGAAAAGCTGTGGATCACACGCGGCTCCCCTTTGGCAGTTTCTGGAAGCCTTTGGTGCTCGGTKCTTCTGCATATCTGTGCCTCTTTTTGGGGTTTTTAATTGTAGTTTTTAAAGGCTTTCCATGTAAACTCTATTTGGGAAAAGCAAAYCCCAAACAGCCTCCCCAAAACCTCCATTCAGGCTGTGCCTGTGAGTGGAAAATGATGAGTGGAAAGCTGCCCTCAATCAAAAATCATCATCCCCCAAGGCATTCACTCTTTATTCTTTAGAAAGTTTTATTTTCTGTATTTCACTCAATCCAAAAGTTGAAAAAGTCCGAAAACCTTTTAATTTTTTTTGGGGAAAAAAGTAATTCTCCAACGAAGGAAGCACACAATTAGAGCAATGTGAAAATTGGCATCTCAYCAACAGAGACATTTCCCAGCAGCGTCTTTATCTGCTGACTCGTGTCTGCTGCAGCCCGAACCAGATAAAATCTAAGAACTGATTGTGACAATCTGGGCTGGGTTTAATGTGTTTCCTTTAGGAGCCATCTGCAGTGAGTGAGAATCTTTGAAATAGGAACAAAATTTGGGAATAAAATTGTGTTGGGCTCCCCTAAAAACAAAATTAGGGAATTAAATTGGGGTGGGCTCCCCTAAACCCTCCCTGTGGACTGGGGGATGGCTCTGCCTGCACACACCCCAAAGTTTTACTGGGGTGACTGCAGATAAAGCTGACCCCTCATCCCAGAAAACACCTTTATTAAACAGAAACAAATTGCAGAGCACATCAGTGCSTGTCAAAGGCCCCAATAATGGATATAAATCCTGGGGCAGCACTTGCTGTGCTGTGCTCAGAGGTGTTTGTGCCATCCCTGTGCTCAGCTGTGCAGGCAGCGCTGCTTTTTCCACTCAAATTTTCATTCACGCCCTTAAATTCTTCATGTTGGTGTTCCACGATGCCTCAGGACCTGAAAATCAAACAGTGAGGGAAAGATGAGCAACAAAACCTTGATTTTTGAGCATAAATTTTTGAGAATACRCACCATGAATATTAAACAAATGGTTCAGGATCATCTCACTCACCTGAGCTGTTTTTTCTTCCCTGATAATTTCTTTTTCCCCCTCACTGGGATTTCACTTTATTTGGTAAAACTACCTTGGAAAGTGCAGGACATTGATTTTTTTTTTTTAGAGATTTGCTTTCAAAAGTAAATTAACAGAGCAAGCTGAGGTTTTCCTGAGGAATTTTTTGTCACTGCAAGGAGCTGGGCTGGGTTTTTGTCTCTCTCTGACAGATGAGGCAAAGAGTGGCCACGGAGCTCAGTAAAAGTGTCACCAACTGTTCTGCAGTTTATAAAGCTTCCTGAGCTGGAAGGGTCATCAAAATAATAAGGTCATCAAAATAATAAGGTCATCAAAATCCAGCTCCTGGCCCTGCATAGGACAGCCCCAAAAATCACACCTTGTTCTGAAATAGCTCATTGAGTATTAAATCCTTTGGGTTGGTTTGTTTGGGTTTGTTCTTTCCTCTGGCAAAGAGTGTTTATTAAAATTTAAAATGTATTACATTTATTAAAATTAGCTGCTGGAAATGTGTGGTGTGCATAAGATTAAACAAAATCAGCTCTTCCTGAAAAATGATAGGAAAAAAAAAACCCAAAAGCTCTGTCCTTTCCCCCAAGGGAGCTGTTTGGATTCACAGGGCAGCATAATATTAATTTGGTGTGGATTGATTTTTCTATAATTAATATATAAATATATATCTAATGTAATTATGCAATCAAGAACTTGTAGGAATGGCTCCAGCTTCCTTCTCTGGYAAAATTTGGGGGTCCAAATCCTCCMGAAATCCTCATGGCTCTGCCCTCCAGTGGTATAAAAGTATTATTTTATAATAGGGCATCAAATTTTGTAATATTATTTTATTTTGGGCTTCAAAGCCCTGCTGGGGCTGTATCTTTAGCAAAAATTGATTTAGGGACCAAATCAGAAAATGCTGTTCCCCCTCTGGAAAAAATTCTRTGTTCATGTATAAAAAATTTAAAAGCCTTCATTGTAACTCACATCTTAAATGGATGTAATTAGCAGATCATTTAATGATTGATATTTGTTCGGTGGTGTTGATGTTTGCACAAATTCCAATGAGTAGCTCTGTTCCCAGTAACTGCTTCCATCGACTGAATGGCTCCAACCCAGTGCATGAGAGGTTTTTATCAAAGCTTTCAGGCCAATATTATTTTTTGAGATGCAAACAAATAGCAGCACAATCTTTCTGCATAAAAAAGGTGGGGGTTTTAAACAGCAATTCCACATTTTGTAAAGAAAAAAGTAGAATAACACTCACTGCTCCTTGAGCTTGTGGCAGGAAACCTCATCATCACTTTTCACAGCCATTCCTTTGCAGATGAGAGGTGCATTCGGGTTACTTTCCTCACCTGTAAGAACAGATGCAAAGAAAGGAAATTCTTCCTGGAGAATTCCCTTTGTTTGCCAACGGATCACGCCCTCAGCTGTGCCTGTCAGCGTTTATGACAAAATACAAACCGTGCTGGAGCAGCAGCACATGTTTACATTGCAGCTCTGGATCTCTCGTGTCAAATCTCAAGTGATCTGCACTGATTTGTTCTGTTTTCAGGCAGGAACCCCTCGGGGGGTTTGAGCCAAAGCATTCTGTCTGTTCCTTTTTTTTATTTTTATTTTTTATTATTATTATTATTATTATTACGGTTCTGACTTTAAACAAGAGACTTTGTAATTTCATGAGAAAAAGATCAAAGCAAAATGTGGTGTCACCATCACAATGTTACTTTTTGGGGAGCTAAATGTTAGTGTGCATTGATTAAAGTTTAGAAAAAAACGTGTTGTACCCGTAGTTGCTGTTTGTACCACGCAGATGTGCACGTATGGTTTGAGAAGATATTTTCATTTTACATGAAATACAACTTTGCTAATAAAAGTTTGACTTGATGTAATCTTCAAAAGCCTCGGCTGTAATCGGCAAGTTTCTTTTTTGTTTGATTTGGGGATTTTGTTTGGTTTTTTTTTTTTTGGTTTTTATTTTTTCATTTGATGCCATTTATTTGGGAATCTGATTTAAGTGGCACTCACAGCCCGCTCTAGGCTGTGATCTGTGGGGATTTTTTGGGTTTCACACCAAGGCTGGGCTGCCCTTGGCTTTCCCTGGGACTTTTGGACAACATGGACCATCAGCCCTCTAAGTCTGACACCAAAATAAGATGAAGCTGAACTGCAAACACTCTGAATTCAAATTGCTCACTGTTTTCGTGTGATCCTCTCCTGGATGGAACTATCACCCTATGTATAAATTGTTAACATCTCTCACACTCTTTACTCACCCTGTTAACAGCACAAAACCTCCCAGCACACAGACTTCCTACTCCTGTTCATTAAAGATCACCAGAATATTGTTTTTACAAATACCTGACMCACAAGACCCAAATAACACTCATTTTTTTGGGTTTTTTTCCCCTCTTATTTAGGGAAAACTACACTCATGCTTAAAGACTGAAATCTACACGTGTTCATTTTATAGGAATGTAACAAATRGGCTTTGTTTGTGAAGGAAAACCCCTTCTTCCTCCTCTCTCCTCATCACCAATATTCAGTGTTCTGTGATTAATTCTCTGTCCACGGAGAAAGTTCTGCAGGTGAACACAAATTCACCCTCCTGATACCTGCAACAGCCAAACTGAGGCCTTATTAAAAGCCAGCAGACACATCTGGCAGCTGATATTGCTGAAAAATCCTTTTTTTTAAAAAATTTTTCAGCTGCTTCATTGCAGCAGGAAGGCTTCAGGAGATTTTTAATGCATTCTTCACCTGCAAGAATTGAATGYACTCAGCGGGAATGCAGAGCTGTGCTAACTGGCATTCACCTTTCAGGAAGGCATCAAGGGCATCCCGAGAAGGTTTTATTATAATTCATATCCTGGAATAATGAGTTTTGCACTTTTCTCAATAGCATAATGGAGAGGAGAAGGTCCTCCAATCATGTGCTTCAGTGGAGTGAGGATGAAGGTGCTGCTGCCACCGTCAGCAGGTGTGTGGGAGCAGATCTGGAGGAAGTTTTAGGATAAAATATAAAATACGGGATGAATAAACTTTTATTTGATTTTTTTTTTTTCTTTTTTTTTTTCTTTTTTTGGTACAAAGTTGGCACTATCAGACCAGCTTTTGGGGCAGAGCATCACTCCAAAGGTTCAAACATTTCCTGCTGTTCTTCAGTCTCACAAGGAAATGTTGTAATTTTTCCATTTCAGGATCTGCTCGTCAGCTGGAAACGCAGAGGAGCCYGTCAGTCAGCCCAGGAAACACCAGCACTGTCTCTCTGCTGCAAAACCTGAGCTCTGCACATTTCTAAGCCTCGTTTAACAAGGCTTGGGTGCTGTTTTTCCATGCTTGAAACCCACGTGATGTGCCCAGAGGAGCAGGCCCAACCCAGCCCTGCCTGTAGAAATGGGCATTTCTGTAAAAAAAACCCACCACTTTTTGCATTTAATTTTTTTTTTCTGTGTATTTTGTACTTCTGTGCTGCTGATGCATCTCATCCTGGGAGCTGCAGCATGTTCTTCTCCATTTGTTAGGAACATTTGGGGAAGGAATATCTCAAACCTGAAAAGGGGCAGCAGCACCCTGTGTTTGGGGWTTTTTGCTCCCTCACCAMCTGGTTTTGTTTGCAGTACTTTTAYTGACTTAAAACTTATTTATTGACTTAAAACTCCAAAATTTGATGGAGGTGAGGGATGTGAGGAGGGATGGGAAGCAAAGGACAGCTGTGTTTGGCACAGAACCAGAACTGGTTCACTCTCAGTTGCTCCTCCAGAAGGAAATGAGCTA